>NW_028261384.1:122733900-122798900 GCF_051295495.1 Thamnophis sirtalis
AGCTCTCATCAGCTAGCCATACCCTTACTGGGATTTGAACCTGGGCTATATTGCACACTAGGCATACTAGGCAAAGATCTTAGCCATTAGGCCACAGGCTCTTATCCGTTTATCAGCGAAGCCAGGGTGAAAGGTATCTATTAGATTTTTTTATAAAAAAAATAGATCTCTTGTGACGAGCCGAAGACAGAGAGTGGAAGTGTGACCTTCCTCCCATAATTGGGGCTTACCAGGGGTTGTAAAAAAAATCTAATATATATATATATATATATATATATATATATATATATGTGTGTGTGTGTGTGTGTGTGTGTGTGTGTGTGTGTGTGTGTGTGTGTGTGTGTGTGTGTGTGTGTGTGTGTGTTTATTTGTGCTGATAAATAAATAAAGGGAGACTAGTATAGATCTATTTCAAGCTATTTAGCTCTCATCAGCTAGCCATACCCTTACTGGGATTTGAACCTGGGCTATATTGCATACTAGGCATACTAGGCAGAGATCTGCCTAGTATATATATATATATAGTATATAGTATATAGTATATAGTATATAGTATATAGTATATAGTATATAGTATATAGTATATAGTATATAGTATATAGTATATAGTATATAGTATATAGTATATAGTATATAGTATATAGTATATAGTATATAGTATATAGTATATAGTATATAGTATATAGTATATAGTATATAGTATATAGTATATAGTATATAGTATATAGTATATAGTATATAGTATATAGTATATAGTGTATATACACACACACACACACACACACACACACACACACACACACACACACACACACACACACACATATATATATATATATATATATATATATATATATATATATATATGTATTCCTCAATTTACGATCACAGTTGAAATGCTTGTTTATGTGAGAAACTTGTGAAGTGAGTTTTGCCCCATTTTATGGCCTTTCTTGCCACAGTTGCTAAGTGAATCACTGCAGTTGTTAAGTTGATAACACAGTTGTTAAGTGAATCTGGCTTCTGCATTGCCTTTGCTTGTCAAAAGGGGATCACATGACCTCGAGACACTATGACCATCATAAATTTGAAGCAGTTGTCAAACCATTTGAATGTAAATCTACACTTAGGCAAGAAAAACAAAATGCACAGGTACAGTATACGTGGTCCTTGGCTCAATAGTAGTAACTGTGAGAGGGATCTTGGAGTAGACAGTCACTTAAATAGGAGCCAGCAGTGTGCAGCAGCTGCCAAAAATGCCAACACAGTTCTAGGCTGCATAAACAAAGGGATAGAATCAAGATCACGTGAAGTGTTAATACCACTTTATAAGGCCTTGGTAAGCCTCCAGAAGTTGTGAATGCTCCAACACTGGAAGTTTTAAAGAAGATGTTGGATAACCATTTGTTTGAAGTGGTGTAGGATTTCCTGCCTAAGCAGGGGGTTGGACTAGAAGACCTCCAAAGTCCCTTCCAACTCTGTTATTCTATTCTATTCTAAATCACATGACCATGGGGATGTGATTTAGAATAGAATGGAATAGAATAGAATAACAGAGAAAGTATTAAAACACAACGGTCGTAACTGTGAAAAATGGTCAGTCACTTTTTTGAGTCCCATTGTAGCTTTGAACAGTCACTAAATGAACTGTGGTAAGTGGAGAACTACCAGGATTTAAAGTTGTTGCCGCTTTCATGTGGCTACATAGTTTTATTACTTTTCTAGGGTGAAGTGGGCAGTGAGAGGCTTTGGATACAGCAAAAAAACCCAAAAAACTGTGGTATTCATTTGAGTACGAAGGGCACTCTTGGCAATGTTGGTTAGCTCAAGAACACATGTTCCCTGTTTAAAAAAGTATAGGTAGTCCTTGACTTACAACCACAATTGAGCCCAAAGTTTTTGGTACTAAGCAAGACAGTTGCTAAGTGAGTTTTACCTCATTTTGCCCCTTTCTTGTCACGCTTGCTAAGCGAATCACTGCAGTTGCTAAGTTAGTAATATGGTTCTTAAACGAATGTGGCTTCCCCATTAACTTGTCAGAAGGTCGCAAAAGGTGATAAGGACGCTGCAGCCGTCATAAGTACGAACCAGTTGCCAAACATCTGACTTTTGATCACGTGACCATAGGGGTGCTGCAATGGTCGTAAGTTTGAATAACGGTTGTAAGTCACCATTGTAACTTTGAGCAGTCACTAAATGAACGGTTGTAAGTCGAGGACTACCTGTAATTCATTGTTTTGATGATGGGAAAAAATGGTTCATTCTTTTCGCAGAAGAAGGAGCTGATTACTGTATGCATTTTTAAATATGTATTTTTTTCTCTCTGTTGTCTCTCTCAGATTGGGGCTGAGGATATCGTGACCCCCGTCACTTTAAGGCTGAATTATAACTTCACAGGAAAGTCCATCGCTAAAGTCCCAGATCTACTGCCCATCCTGAGCAAATGGTCAAAGCCAAACTATACAGCAGAGGTGATTGTCCCTAAGGTTTATACCCTAAAAGCCAGCAAGAATTGGAGCTATTTTATTGTAGTCGGGGGGGTGTGTGTGTGGTGTTATTCACCTACCTTCCCTACCAGTTCGCAAATGTGAGCGCGCGGATGTGCTTTGGCTAAAAAACATGCCTAAGTGGGATGCCATTGAGCCAGGGAAGGTGGGCGAGGCCAGCCACAGTTTCCACTACTGTTTCAGGCGAACCGATCCAAGCTGACAGAATA
Source organism: Thamnophis sirtalis (assembly GCF_051295495.1). Lineage (NCBI taxonomy): Eukaryota > Metazoa > Chordata > Lepidosauria > Squamata > Natricidae > Thamnophis > Thamnophis sirtalis. Next base: position 122,736,617 of record NW_028261384.1, read on the forward strand.
CCACGTTTGGTTGTAGTGGTGACGGTGTTAGACTAGGACTGAGGAAGGAACCCAGATTGTGGTCCTCTCAGCCATGGAAGCTAACTAAGTGTCTTCCAGCCAGTCCCTTTCTCTCACCCTAGAGAGCTGAAACAGGGTTGTGGTTACGATGCTAGCCGAGGAGTTGGAAATCCAGGTTTTCTTCTACCTCAACCATAGAAATGTCCCAAAAGTGCTTTTTCAGGAAGCAATTGGACCAGTGGTGGGTTCCAGCCGATACAGCTGTACCGTTAGTAGCCGGGAGCAGCTGCCACCGTACCGGTACGGTGGCTCCTTTGGCCCACCTGTCTGCCCATGTTCTATATACATGTTTTTAAAGCGACCGGCCAATTGTGCACGCGCACAGCAAGTGGCGCCTGCAGGACCTCCAATAAGCAGCTGGGTATCGCAAGGACGGTGGAGTGTGCATACGTTTGCAGCGTGCATGCACGATGAGGATGCCCTGTCCCTTGTGCAGCGAGGTGATGGGGAGAGGAACCCACCACTGAACTGGACGTTCTTGATTTTTTTGAAGATGTTTTGCTTCTCATCCAAGAAGCTTCTTCAGCTCTAACAGAATAGTGGGGAATGGAAGGGTTTATATTCCCCACTATCCTGCTAGAGCTGGAGAAGCTTCTTGGATGAGAAGCAAAAGGTCAACAAACAAAAAAAACACCTCCAAAGAAAGCCCAGTTGCCTCCTGAAAAAGCACTTGTTGGAAGAAATGTCCTTCTGGGTTCAGTTCCAAGTGGGGAGAAAGACACTGGAAACATGGAGGCTGCTTGGAAAGATGGTTTTAATGATGGACAGGATCACATGACTTGAAGATGTTGGGTGAAGGAAAAAAAGGGGGAAGAGATGCTGAGAGTGCCTGAGTTTTATACACATCCTGGACTTTTGAATTTGATCTTGTATTCTGATTGGTTGTCAGACTCCCCTGGGACCATGTAGGGGCAACTCTGTAGGCTGTCCTGAGTCCCAAGCTTGGTTGACTTTTACTGGTTGGTGACGTAATGAAAGAGATTCCTATTATGGCTCTGCCTGAAGGAGATAAATCTTTGTTATATAGAATAGACCTGTCCAGGCCTTAATGGCCCATTGACAAAGGGGAATGAGTTTCTGCCTCCCTTTTAGGGGAAATATTCTGCTCTTTTAATATTTCCTAAAATAGCTTATTTTCCTAGGAGAGGGGTGGGTGCTAACTTCCTATAGCACTTTTGGGGCAATCATGACCTGGATGAATGAGAATCTCTACAGACTTCTCAATCATAGAAACTCCTTGGAGCACTTTGGGCCAATCCCTCTCAATCCAAGAACCATGTTGCATGGTGGTGAGAAGGTATTTGGAGTAGGAGTGGAGAGACCCAAGTTCTTTTTTTCCAAGAATTTTATTTATTTATTTTTTATTCTCTTACATACCATTTTAAGTATACATTCGCATAATTGTTATTATTCTTTACATTTATCATTCTTATACATTTATTATTTCATTTAATAGGTTATTAACCTATTAACATTTTGGGTTGCTTTATTTACCATCCCTTCCTTCTTTGGTAACACCTCCTTGTTTCCCCAAGTTCTTGTTCCATCCCCACCCACCCCAGCCACAGAAGGTCTCTGGAGTCTTTGGGCCAGTCACTCTCTCTCTCTCTCTTAGTCCAAAAACCAGGGTATGTAGTGGTGAAGCTCATCCCAAAGATGCTTTTCCAAAAGGCAATGGGGCTTTGTTTTTGCTTGAAGATGTTTCGCTTCTCACCCAAGAAGCTTCTTCAGTTCTGAATGAATGATGGAGAATGGAAGGATGTGGAATGGAAGAATGGAAGCTTCTTGGATGAGAAGTGAAATGTCTTCAAGAAAAAAACAAAGAAAATCCAGTTGCCTTTTGAAAAAAGCACCTTCGGGACAACCATGACGTGGATGACGGAGAATCTCCATGGACATTTAGTGGTGAAGGTGGTTGAACTAGAAGCAGAGACACCCTCAGTCTTGGAAGCTCACCAGGTGACTTTCGGGTAAGTCCCTCTCTCTGACCCCAGCCTACCTCATAGGGTTGCTATTGTGAGGAACAGATGCAAGGAGGAAGGTATGCCCCCTGGCACTTGTGTAGAAGGAAAAGGCAGACCATGAATCAAATAATCAAGTAAACCTATTAGTCACCCTTGTGATCAAGTAAGTGCCCTGCTCTATACATAATTGAGTGGTGGTGGTGGTGGTGGGAACAAAGTCAGTTAGACTTGCAAGGTAGTAAAAGAAGATCACACGTCAGTAATAAGTGGGGCTACAGAGCAGAGCAGTGGGGGCAGCAGCTGTCACTTTCTGAAGTTTCTATGCAACAGGAAGAAAGGGGAAAGTGGTCAGATGCATATGAGCTGCGGGCTCCCTTATTAAATGCCATTAACTCTCAGGGTGACGTTGACTTGTCTTTCAGTTACTGTACAGTCACTGTACTGTAAGTCATTATCATAAGTAAGGAAACCAATGCCATAGAAGAATAGAATATTGGTGCAAGGTTCAATGAATAGAATCAAAATAGAGGTGCATTTTGTCTTTAACATCTGTCTGTCTTTCTGTCTTTCTTTCTTTCTCTTTCTCTCTCTTTCTTCTTTCTCTTTCTTTTTCTTTCTTTTTCCCTATCTCTTTCTTCTTTCCTTTCTTTCTTTCTCTCTCTCTCTCTCTTTCTTCTTTCTCTCTCTTTCTGTCCATCTTTCTCCCTCTCTCTTTCTTCTTTCTTTCTCTTTCTCTCTCTTCTTTCTTTCTTTCTTTCTTTCTTTCTTTCTTTCTTTCTGTCTTTCTGTCTTTCCATTTTTTATTTCTCTTTCTTTCTCTCTCTTTTTCTTCATGTCTTTCTTCCTTCCTTCCTTTTTTCCTTTCTTTGTTTCAGCTCCCCTTTGAGAAGAACTGTGGGAAGGATGGGCTATGTGAAGACATTTTGCAAACCTCGTTTAATTTCTCAGGGTAAGAGAAATGTTTCCTCCCACATCTTCTGTCTTACATTTCTCTTATATATAGCAGTTTTTCTCAACTTTGGTAACTTCAACTGCCTGAATTCCCCAGTCAGCCAAATTCTGAATGCTCTACCAAATTACATTTTCTAACAACTTTGGGAAGGTTTCTATGACCAAAACATTTTTCAGTCCTTTCTGTTGTGCAAAATTGTTATAAGTTCATCCAGCCACTCTACCTTATCACTCCATGGAAAATTTAAAATTTTAATATTTAAAATGTATTCCTTCATTCTGGTTGGTTGTATCGAGAGTGCTGCTTTGTACGGTGTTATCACCAATGTGCATAATGTCTGCTTTTTAGATTAAACAATACTGCTTGGAACCCCATTAAATTAAAAACATAACAAGTTGCCTTGAAACTTATTGTTTGAATGGAATAAACTCTTACTGATTTGGAATTGCTTGGCTAATAAGCACTCTTGTTAAGATCTCAGTTAATCTTCAATTAAAGAGAAAGGGTTGGATCAAACCTATGGTTACATGCATTAAGACCCGTTGAGAGCAATGTGGAAAATTGCTCATGGCAAATTTAAGGGCCACTGATTTCAGGTGGTCCTTAAAAAATTCACCAGTGACAAGTGGCAAGGGTTTTTTTTCCTTTCATATTGATGTATGCAAATCCAAGTAATCCTTGACCTATGACCACAATGGAGTCCCACATTTCCGTTGCTAAGCAAGTCGTTTGCTGTGAATTTTGCCCCATTTTATGACCTTTCTTCCTGTACTTGTTAAGTGAATCACTGTTGTTAAATTAGTCTCACGGCTGTTAAGTGAATTTGGCTTCCCCCATTGACTTTGCTTGGGAGAAAGGTTGCAAAAGGGGATCACGTGACCCTGGGACAGTGCAACCGTCATAAATATGAGTCAGTCAAGCATCTGAATTTCAATCAACTGACCATGGGGGTGTTGCAATTGTCATAAAAACTGTGGGGGTGGAGTGGTTAGAGTCCAGTACTGCAGGCTACTTCTGCTGACTGCCAGCTGCCTGCAATTTGGCAGATCAAATCTCACTAGGCTCAAGGTTGACTCAGCCTTCCATCCTTCCGAGATGGGTAAATGAGGACCCAGATTGTTGGGGGCAATAGGCTGACTCTGGAACCCGCTTAGAGAAGGCTATAAAAGCACTGTGAAGAGGTATATAAGTCTAAATGCTAATAAGTGTAAAAACAGTCATAAATCATTATTTTCAGTGCTGTTGTAATTAAAAAAAATATAATTGTTGTAAATTGAGGATTACCTGTGTAATTGTAAGGACTGAGTGTATTGATTTTTTTCTACTGATTCATCAAATATCCTGACCTGTGTGTGAGCTTCATGATCTGAGACTTCTAACCAGGACACAGAGATTCTTGGATTGGATTTGGATTGGATTTATTTTATTTATAGGCCGCCCTTTTCCCTGAGGGGACTCAGGGCGGCTTACAACCAATTCTTTCCTTCATTCCCACTCAGCCTGCAAACTTTAGATGTGGGTTGGACTCACGAGTTCACCGTAACAGCCTCCCTTCAGAATCACGGGGAGGACTCCTATGGCAGCACTCTACACTTCTTCTACCCTGCAGGGCTGTCCTATCGCAAAGTCACCTTGCTGCAACAGGTAAGAGAGTAAAGGATGCCAGCAGAGATGCAGAATGGAGGCAGATCTACTTGGATTGCTATATGTCATGGTATGTGGAAAAGGCTAGAGAGACCAGACAAGACATGCTATCTAGGGAACAGTCATAGAATAGAATAGAATAGAATAGAATAGAATAGAATAGAATAGAATAGAATAGAACAGAACAGAATATAGACTAGAGTAGACTAGAGTAGAATAGAATATAGAGTAGAGTAGACTAGAATAGACTAAAATAGAATAGAATATAGACTAGACTAGACTAAAATAGAATAGAATAGGGTAGAATAGAATAGAATAGAATAGAATAGAATATAGACTAGAGTAGACTAGACTAGAATATGGACTAGACTAAAATAGACCTAAATAGAATAGAATAGCATAGAATAGAATACAGACTAGACTAAACTAAAATAGAATAGAATATAGATTAGACTAGACTAGACTAAAATAGAATAGAACAGAATAGAATATAGACTATAATAGAATAGAATATAGACTAGACTAGACTAGACTAGAATAGAATAGAATAGAATAGAATATAGACTAGACTTGAATGGAATGCAATGGAATAAAATAAAATAGAGTTGGAAGGGACCTTAGAGGTCTTCTAGACCTCTAAGCAGACCTCTAGACCTCTGCTTAGGCAGGAAACCCTACACCACTTCAGACAAATGGATGTCCAACATCTTCTTAAAATTGTCCAGTGTTGGAGCACTCACAACTTCTGGAGGCAAGTTGTTCCACTCTTTAATTGTTCTGTCAGGAAACTTCTCTTTAGATCTGCTTCTCCCCTTGATTAGTTTCCACCCATTGCTCTTGTTCTATCCTCAGGTGTCTTGGAGAATAGTTTGACTCCCTCTTCTTTGTGGCAACCCCTGAGATATTGGAACACTGCTATCATGTCTCTCCTAGTCCTTCTTTTCATTAAACTAGACATACCCAATTCCTACAACCATTCTTCATATGATTTGGCCTCCAATCCCCTAAGCATCTTTGTTGCTCAGACAAGAGACAGCATAGCCCAGTGCTGCATATTGGGTGGACCAAGAGGCTCAGAAGGGACTCTCCCTAATCCCTCAAGCTGTAGTAAAAGGGACGGTGGGAGAATTGCACTTTCAGACCTGATAGATTCTGTTAATGTAGCTATATACTGAAGTAGAATTTGTTTGTCTGGTTGTGTTTGCTGTCTGGGCTACCTAGTAATACTGAAATTATGTTCCGCCTCTCAAAACTTTGCATGTATCCCCTATCTTAGGCCAGCAGAAATGTGGCGCGAGTCCAATGCCGTTCGGCCCCTGCCCTGGAAGAAGAAGCCAGCCGCAATGCCACCTGTAACATCAACCACCCTATTTTCTGGAGTGGGGCAGAGGTGGGATCTGCTTCTTTTTTTCTATTTGTGTTGACTGCCATAACAGTTGAGGAGGACTGCAGATGTACCCCTCTTACTCTCTCCATCTTTGCATGTTTCAGGCTGTTTTGGTTGCCACTTTTGATGTCTCCCCAGATGCTAACTTAGGGGACACACTGAAGATGGTGGTCAAAGCTGACAGGTATCATCCGTGCTCCTGGGTTTTATGGGTTAATAGAAGTCAACATTATTCTGTTGCTTTTGAGGATGGAGGCTGGTGGCCAACAATAAGACCATGATTTGTGTGTGTGTGTGTGTGTGTGTGTGTGTGTGTGTGTGTGTGTGTAGGTGTAGACGTAGAGACGTCCTTGGTGCTCTTTGAGTTGTTTTCTTGCAGACATTTCATTACCCAAACTAAGTAACATCATCAATGCTAGTCAACTCTAGCACTGATAATGTTACCTAGTTTGGGTAATGAAACATCTGTAAGGAAACAGCCATGCTCAGAGAGCACCAAGGATCCCCCCCCCCCGATATTAACTATTTCAAGAAATGAATTATTTGGGTGCCAAATACTCAACTGCACAGCTTTCAAGCTGTTTTATTGGAGTGCCCTGGGATTTCTCTGAACACTTACTACGAATTTCTCATTAGGAGAATCAAAAACAGAAGACCTTGAGGTCAATGAAGCTATTGTAGTTGAGTATTCACTGCTATATGTAGAAAAATAATGAAACTTAAATAGTTCGCCCAGTGTTATCTGTAATTGCTATTGCTTACATATAACACTGTATATAACACTTACATGTAAGTGTTATATACTGCTTCATAGTGCTTTATAGGCCACTCTAAGCAGTTTACTAATGTTAGCATATTGGCCCCAACAATCTGAGTTCTTATTTTACTAACCTTGGAAGGATGGAAGGCTGAGTCAATTTTGAGCCAGTCAGGATTGAACTGGTGGCAGTCAGCAGAGTTAGCCTGCAATACTACATTCTAACTACTGCCCCACCATCACTCTTGAGGACATGTCTCTTCAGTGGAGATCTAGTACTAGCAGAAAATAAATACATGTAGACTGTGATCCTCAGGGAGCAAATGTTTGAAAATGCATAAATATAAATCATATTTTTGGTAAAACACTGCTGGCCCCGTTTATAAATTATGAGAGTTGCAGAAAAAAAATATTGATCTGAAATAGAGTGATTTACAAAGAGGTCAAAAACACTGTGTATGTATCTATAGTAGGGTGTTCCTATCATACTAGGATTTAATTTTTAACCCAGCTGTACTAATTTTGGGGGTCTCTTGCTCAGTTTTTCTCCCAAGTCTATGAAATATTACAAATTTTAAAATTTCAAGAATACTGCCCCTTGGGAAAAATGAAGGAAGATTCATATTAAGACAGATGAGATGGAGAAGCAAAAAAGTAGCTAAAGATTCATGCAATATATTATGTCAGAACATTTTTGCTACAGTGCATGATGGGGACTGAGATGTAAAAAGCACCACTTGATAGAAAAATATAGATTGTTTTAGAATTTCCTGATGAAATTAAAATCATTTTTTTTCCTTCCACTTGTTCAGTGAAAATGAGGGCAAGAGCACCAAGGACATTAGTTATGAAGCCACTTTGCCTGTCAGATATGCTGTGTCCCTCGTGATCAACGTGTAAGTGATATTTTAAAAAGGATACAGAATGTGGACTCTGCAAACCTCATCCTTCCCTCAAGGACGCTGTCTTTGGAATCTGCCTTTTCTACCAAAGTTCTTTTCCCTATTAAATCTTCTCAGGGGCGAGGAATCCACCAAGTATACAAACTTCACCGTTGGCCAAGAAGACGCACGAAAGAGCATTGAACACCGATATAAGGTGAAGGGCAAAAGGCATCAGAAACTGCAGTCTGGAGGTTGGTGGGAAGAGGAGAAAGGTGGGGTAGGGAATTCTGGGAGTTGAAGTCCACACATCTTAAGGTCCCCACCCATCTTTAAAGAGCGTTCCTTTAAATAGGGTTGTGTTTTAAGTTAAGGCAGCAAAATATGTGAGATTCAGGGGTGAGATTCAGTCGAGAACCAGTTGTTCCGACAATCAGTTGACCCTGCCCACCCGCCCCCATCCTATTCCGTCCTATATTTCCTTTGTTTGAAGCCCAGCTGATTGGTCCAGCAGAGTGGATTGCCGCATCTCAGCTGTTTTACTCACCGGAGATGCAGGAAAATGTAAAATTTAGTGCTGATTTCAAATGCAATGTGCACGCACAATGTGCGTTTGACACGCACGAAGCCAACCGGTTATTGCACCGGTTGAATCCCACCATTGGTGATATTCCTGCAGTTGTAGAATAGATACAGGTTAAAATTCAGGAGTTTCACATTTTTGAATAAACATAGACTTATATATTAAGGGGACGCGGTGGCTCAATGCCTAACATGGTGGGCTTGTCAATCAGAAAGGTCGGCAGTTCAGCGGTTCAATTCCCTAGCGCTGCATAACGGAGTGAGCTCCCGTTACTTGTCCCAGCTTCTGTCAACGTAGCAGAAGGAAACCCTGTAAAAATGCAAGTAGAAAAATAGGGACCACTTTGGTGGGAAGGTAACAGTGTTCCGTGCGCCTTCGGGGTTTAGTCATGCCAGCCACATGACCTGTCTTCAGACAGTGCTGGCTCTTTGGCTTTGAAATGTATGAGTGGTGAGTGCATGTACACATCGCTCGTGAGAAGGGAGCTTCACATGTGAGCTCAAGTGGCCAACACTCACACGAGGGGAGCTTTGTGTGTGAGGCCAAGCAGCCGTCACTCACACAAACAAAGCTTTGTGTGCACGCACGCATTTGCCTGTCACCTGTACAACCCAGTTCTGAACAGGCTGTGGCCCGGGTGTAGGGTGGACCCCTGATCTACACCATGATGACAGCCACAGTTTGAAGTCTAACGCAAAGTAATACTTAAATGTAATGAAGAACTAATTTGTATCGAAATAACGATCATACGTAGGTTGCTAGTCCTTTTGCACATGAATAACAAGATTGAAAAAATTAAATAAAATTATAAACCATCCCTGAAAATATATTTGTAAGGTAATGGAGAAGGAACGGAGCCTTTGCTTATCAGGTTGATAATCTAATTGAAAGGAACTTTTGGAGATAAAGTGGAGGAGCCAAGAGGGATGTGTTTAGAGGTGCTCTAGTGATTCTTGCATTGAGCAAAGGGTTAGACTTGATGACCTCTAAAAGCCCCTACCATTTGCTTCCCTTCCCTGCTTGCAGCCTCAAGGACACGGTCTACTTTGTGATCGCCTTTTCACTTTCCTAGAGAAGAGCACCGGAAGTGAGGGCGGATCTCTTTCTGGTGGAAAATTAGCGAAAATGCTTGATCAGAATTTGTGGGTTGTTTTGTTTTGTTTTGTTTTTTGCAGGTGAAGAATCTTCATGAACGAAGCATCCCTTTCACAGTGGCATTTTGGATCCCAGTAAAACTGAAAGGGATCCCGGTTTGGGATGTGTTCCAAGTCATTCCTTCTGAGGTATGCAATCTATCTTGGATTATCTTTTTGTGGCCTTCTGGCCATTCCACTGAAGAACCCCCCTGGCTGAGAAAACATGCGCTGGAGATATTCAGCCTCTGTGGATCAGTTGCTGATGATGCAATTTATTGAAGCATTTCACCTTGTGATGTGATTTGGCCCATTTCCCAGACAGTCCAGCCTGAGCCATTCTGAATTATTAACCTGCTATGGTGAAAGGGTGTTGGAAGAAATGTCCATCTTGTTCAATTCCATGTGGGGAGAAAGACACTGGAAACATGGGGGCTGATTGGAAAGCTGGTTTAATGGAGCAGGACCATCAAGCACATGGTCCTGGTGCAGCTGAACACATGGGGTGGAGAGTGAGGGTTATTCATACCTTCTCTGGGCCTTGAACTTGAGCTTTCAGTTCCTGTGGCAAGAGCATGTATTAATATTGGTTGCTGTCAGACTCCCATGGGGCTATGCAGGGGTCATAGCTAATTTTGTAGGTTATCTGAGTCAAGCTTGGTTGAAACTTGTGGATGCAGTGAAGAGGCTTGTTGGCAATTCCTATTGTGGCTGAATAGCTTTGCCCTGAAGGATAATCTCATCATCCTGGAGCTGTTTTGTAGATAGGCTGGCTGGGTCTTTCTTAATGGGCACCAAATATCTGCTGGGGGGCAGGCAGGGAGCTGAGGCTCTGAGTTTCTGTTTCCCTTAGGATTTCCATTTCTCTTTTAGGGGAAATATAATATTCTGCCTTTTAAAATGTTTCTCAAAATATTTCATTCGTTTAGGAGGGGTGACTTCCCTCAAATCTGTATGGGTGTTCAGTGCATTTGTGGAAGATGTGGTTTTGGATCAGATTGAATCAGTACAACTCCTCCATCCTCAACAATGAGAACTGGGGAAGGAAGGAGGAGCCACATAGCGATGTTACAACATGCGGTCTTGATACTCTGAGACCGCCGTTGACACTTTTGCCGCTGGACGGTCCATTGAGACCTAAACCGTCCTGTAGAGATAGTGATCAGGAAGACAAAGCCTTGCTGGTCTCAGGGATATCGCAAAATCACTGATAGACCCAAGGAAAGTGCTTCAAGCCGGTGGTGAACAGGCAGCCCCAGGCTGATGAAATCGGGATGCTCCAGAAGGAAGGAAGTGAAAAGAGAAAGTGAGTCCATCTTGTGAGGTATTTTTTCTATTTTGCTAAAGACTGCCCAAAGAAATGTTTCTTTAAAGCCAAATTAGATCCTTAAACAAAAGAACTGAGTGGCGAAAATAATCCTAATGGGATTGCTGTGGAAAGTTTTTTTTCCTTTGTAACTATTTTTTGTGGATTGAAATGCTCGTAACGTTCTTCATCTCTCCTCTTAAACTGAATGGGTTGGTTTTTTTTCTCTGCTTCTTGTTGCTTTATTTTTTTACTTCTGGATTAAAACCTTCCTTTTTATTTTAACAATTCTTCCTACTACTTGTTATTAAACCACACTAAAAGAAATCTAAAGAACTGTTTCCTATAGAAGGTGAAAATTAACTGCCACTCGAGGGCAGAAGCTGGGGTTTTTGAAACAATGTATCTCTCTTCTTATTTGACTTCACTAACTTTGCAGCTGAAGGGTTTGCAACTTGTTTACAGAAACTGATAAAGAACCAAGGGCACAAACTGTTTTCACAGGTGCCTCTGAGAATTATTTTGGCAGGGAAAGAAAGAAAGAAAGGAAGAAAGAAAGGAAGAAAGAAAGAAAGAAAGAAAGAAAGAGGGAAAAACAGAACCCTTCCCCTTTGAAGAGCATAAAAGAACTTGTGTTCAAGTCAATTTAAAATAAAAAAGAAGAGAGGCCTGGAAGGCTAGAATAGCAGTCACTATTGGTTTTTTTCTTTTTCTTTCTCTCTTCTGTTTTGGAAACATGGATCAATACTTAGATGAGGAAACCTTTAAATTCCAAAATATCTTAGCTAGAATTCAAAATCTATTGGAAGGATATGGGAGAATTGAGAAGAAGTTGGAAAGACTAGTCTTCCTCACAGCAAAAGATGATGGAGTTGGAGCCCCAAAAATTAAAGGGGGGAATGAAGATATAGAAGATAAAGATAAGACAAAAGATGAATTTATTAATGGAGCAAATGTGGGTGAAAGTGGAAAGAAGGGAATATGGAAAAGGGAATTCGACGAATTGGAGCTCTACCCCAGATTCCAGGACACAGAAGAGAAAAAAATACTAATGATGATAGACATAAGAAGAGAAATTTTTTCAGAAGGAAAATTGACAACCAAAGACAAGTTAATTTTAGTAGCAACTGGTGGGCATCGAGATCAACTGAGAGACCCTTCAAGCAACAAAGTGCAGAGAGAAGCCTATAAAAACCTTATAAAGGAGATAAAAAGAAGACTGACTCCACAATTGGCAAGAGAGATAAGACTTTTGTTTTATTATTATTATTTTTTCTATTGAAAACTGTTTTATTTCATTTTCATTTTCATTTTATACAATCACTTATATACTGTGCATTTAAAAAAAAGCAATAACACAACTCATCTTCCACCATGGAAAACCAACATAGCACTTCAGTCCTCCATACACCCTTTCTTCTCCCCCTCCAACTTTCATTTCTCCCCTCCAGCATTCCCCTCTTCTACTTCCCCCTCAGACATTCCTTTCTCCCCTTCCCTCCATCTCACCCTCCTTACATTCCCCTCTCACTCCCTCTTTACTTCTCCCTCTTCTTTCCCTCTACTCCTCACTTTGGTGTATTTCTACTATTCATTAATCTATTCAATTTATATTTTACACTAAGATTTAAAAAAATGGAAAAAAAAGGAAAATAAAAGGAAAAGAGAAAAAAAAGAAAAAAGAGCAGCAGTATACGAGTGCGTTCTTATTGTTCTGAAAATTGAAACTATATTTCCACCCTCCCCCCCCGTAGACCCCCCTCCCTAACCCCCTTCCGACTTCCCAGGTCCCATACCCGGCATAACTCTTTATCAAGCACAGTCTGGAGTATATTAAAAACCAAATAGATTAGAAATTAAAAGATAAAAGATAAAGGGGAAAAAAAGGGAATTTAAAAAAAACGGGAAAAATCAATAAGCTCTCTACATTGAGCTCAGCTTCCCATCATTATTAAAACTTAAACAATGTACATCATTCCTAATTTCAGTTAATTTATTACTTGCAGGATTTCAAACTATGTTGAAACCAAGTAAGTTAATCAAATGGAATTCTCTAGCTAGGGGCCTTGTCTCTTTATCTAAATATCCAAACCTTTAATTTGTCCCTTTTACCTCCTTCTCTATAAAGCAATTTAAACACTCAAATGCTTCTCTCGGTTTCCTTTTCCAACTCCTCTCATCCTGCCTCTACCCATGTCCATATATATATTTTATTTTCATCCGTACTCCTCTCATATTTGCTCCACCTTCCTGCGGACTCTCTGGGTATATCCTTCCAGACATTATATTCAAATAACAGTTTATACAAAAATCAGCTTACTTTCTGGCTCAAAATAAGCTCTAATTGAACCTTCACTACCCTCCCATCTACCCCACACTTCCCAACTCCATTCATCCTAAACCACAATCCAAGAACATCACGATCTCCACCCTCCTCACCCTAGAGAATAAATCATGAACAATTTAAATAAAAATTCAAAGTTATCCATCAAGTCTTTTTTAAGTCCCATACAATATATTTTCCGAGGAAATCAGCATCACTTCTTTCAGCCTTAATGTCTCTTCATCGGTATGCAACTATACCATTTTATACAAGACAGAAATCACAAAGTATTATTCCAGTTAAAAATTAAGCAAATGTTTTGGAAGCATAACTAAATCCTTGTTCTCTGCTCTTCTGCCCTTCCGGAGGGGGAAAGCGATACTTCCCGCCTTGTAGTTGTGTGTTTTGTTGTTTCTCTTCTACTTCTCCTTGTCTTTCTCCAAGTCCGGGTGATTCAGGAAGTCCCGCCTTCAGGATCTTGTAATAAAAATCTCGGGCTTTCCAAACAGAGTTGAGGCGATGTTTTTGGTCATCAAATGTAACTGTAATACCAAATGGCACTTCCCATCTATACTGTATCTGAGAATTTCTGAATTCTTTAGTTCTTTAGTAAAGACTGTTTTGTTATTGGAAAGATACAGGTTGACAATGAAAGTTGATAATAAAAAATTAGTTTTTTATTATTGGTGATTAATAAGTAGGAATTTTGTAACTCTTAGATTGTTTTAGATTGTTATTAAATGTTTACTCACTAACAATTAATTAACCATAAATAATAATAATGAAATGATAATGGATACAGCGTAATGATATATACATGTATTGGCAATTTAGTAAAAGAAATTTGGATATAAATTGTAAATTGTGACTTGGGAAAAAGACCTATAAATTTTATTAACAAATTTTCATAAGAAATTTGTTATAAGATCTTGGGGGGGGGGGCTCTGATGAGAGGAGATGGGGCATAAATAGTAAATGATTTTTAGCCAATTATAATAACAACAAGGAAATGTCAATGGACATTGTTTAACAATATATACATGCTATGGTATTGGAAAAAGTAACTTGGATATAAATCCTAAACAGTGAGTTCAAAGTGTGGAGAGAAGTCTATAAAAACCTTATAAAGGAGATAAAAAGAAGATTTATACCACAATTGGCAAGAGAGATAAGACTGTTTTGTTACTGGAAAGATATAGGTTGATAATGAAAGTTGATAATAAAAAATCAGTTGATTTTGGTGACTAATAAGTAGGAATTCTGTAACTCTTCGATTGTTTTAGATCGTTATCAAATGTTTATTCGCTAACAATTAATTAACTATAATAACAATAAGGAAACAATAATGGATATAGCCTAATGATATATACATGTATGGTAATCTAGCAAAAAATGGATATAAATTGCAAATTATGACTTGGGAAAAGACCTATAAAATTTTATAAACAAATTTTTATTTAGATATTGTTATAAAGGCGTACGTTTTTTTTGGGGGGGGGTCTGACAGGAGGAGATGGGACATAAATAGTAAATGATTTTTAGCCAATTATAATAATAACAAAGAAATGTTCATGGCCATTGTTTAACAATATATACATGCTAATGGTATTGGAAAAAGTAACTTGGATATAAATTTTAATCAGTGAGTTGGAAAAAAAAGGGGGGAAGGCTTAGAAACTTTATTAATTGACTTTTACTTAAAAGATGCTATAAAGGTTATTGGAGGATTTTTTGCAATAGCTAATGAATGCCATTATGTGGTTGTGTCTTTAAGTATGAAGGATTTGAGGTAAAAGCATGTTCAAATAATTGTAGTCAAATGAGAATTCTGGTACATTGATAGTAAGATACACAAATATTTTTTACTTAAAGTGTATAATCTAATATGAACTATAAGTAATGACTGTGGAAGAAAGGCACTAAAGTTATCTGTAACCAATCGACACGCTTTCTACAAGATGTAATGAAGGATGATTCTTTTTTTGTGTGTTTTTGTTTAATTAAAATAAAATAAAAATTTCCAAAAAAAAACCCCAAAACAATGAGAACTGGGTTCCTGCTTTGTTTTAAAGAAGTCCTTTTGTTGAGACTCTGCTAAAGACCTGAGGATCTACAAAACCTGATTGAAGATTCTTCTCCCAGTTTCTGGAACTCATTTGGAAGTAGGATTTGGAGAGCAAAGGTCTTACCAGTGGTGGATTGCAGGCGGTATGCCCGGTACGGGCGTACTAGTGCCTGCCGGGAGTATCAGGTACCGTTCCAGTACGGTGCTCTGCCCCCCCCTTCTTATCTGTATTTGAGCTCTTTGGCGCTTCCGCGGACGTGCATAGAGCATACGGCATCTGTGCAACGCTCCACCGAGCAGATGGAGCGTCGCCGGAGGTAAAGATGCATGCGCGCACTGAACACATGTGTACGCGTGCTGCACACATTCATGTGGTGGACGCCGGACCCTGTTGCACCATACCAGTTGCAATGGGATCCGAAACCCACCACTGGGTCTGGCTGAGGAGGAGCAAAAGATGTCACCATTTGTCTACTGCTCCATGATCCATCACCTTCTGTTACTAATGGCTGGACCACTCTTTTTCTGCAGCCTGAAGTGGCCACGTGTGTCTTGGAGAGAGAAACTTCAGGATCTAAGGATCTTCTGGCAGATGAGGCACAGTTCCAGTTGGTGAGCATGCTGGTCCTTTTCTTTAGGAAGAAAAGCTGCATTCCGAGAGAAGTTGTGTATATATTGATTTATGAGAATTTTCATATATCTTATTATCTCATTGGCAAAAAAAAAATACAAGCTGGGTGGACACAACCTCGTAGACCACCCCACTCTGTCAAGGACCTTGGAGTAGTCATCTCTAATGATCTAAGTGTCAGAGCTTACTGTAACAACATTGCCAAAAAGGCAATAAGCGTTGTTAACCTTATCTTGTGTAACTTCTTCTCTGGTGACATTGTACTGCTAACCAAAGCATACAAAACATTTGCTAGACCAATTCTTGAATACAGCTCATCTGTCTGGAACCCACACTGTATATCGAACATTAATACAATTGAGCGAGTCCAGAGATATTTCATGAAAAGAGTCCTCTCCACTCCTCCGCTCGCAACAGAATACCTTATGTCATTAGGCTTGAAATTTTTAGCTTAGGCAACTTAGAACTATGCCATCTTCAGTCTGACCTAAATTAGTACATAAAATTATCTGCTACAATGTCCTACCTGTCAAAGACTACTTCAGCTTCAACCACAACAATACATGAGCACACAGTAGATAGAAACCTAAGATTAACTGCTCCAACTTGATTGTAGAAAATACGACTTCAGCAACAGAGTGATCAATGCCTGGAATGTATTATCTGTCTCTGTGGTTCCTTTCCCAAAACCCCAAAACTTCAACCTCAGACTGTCTACTGTTGACCTCACCTCATTCCTAAGAGGTCTGTAAGGGGCGGCTATAAGTGCACCAATGTGCCTACCACTCCTGTCCTAATGTTCTTTTTTATTTGTATCCATTTCATGTATTCAAAATCATGTTTATACATACATGTTATCTAATACACCCTTGACTAAATAAATAAATAAAATATGCTACATAAATAAATATGACAATCCTGAGACAAGACTACATAGTTTTGAGAAAATAATCTAATTTATAAAGATAGTTTGGGATTTAATTTTGGACTACTACTGCAGAATTGCAGTTTGTCAAGAGTCATTTTGCCCTTGTATGATTCCCCACTTTGGCCTTATCGTTTTTTATTCTCTCTCCATCCCCCCCCCAGGACTGTTCCATTGCTTCTTGCAAAATCATCCACTGCACTGTTTTGTCACTGGAGATACACAAAAGGCCACTGGAGTTCAGGATCGAAGGAGACATCAATTTCAAGTGGACATCGCAGGTACAGAGGCTGCGTTTCTTGAAGTGTGAGATATACACAAAATAGCTCCAGGCCAAGTCTAGAAAGGTCTTATTTATGTATTTGTTTATTTGATAGCTGCTCACCTCAACCAAGTGACTCTGGCTTACAATCCAAAAACAATTTCAAAACATTAAAGCAATAAAAGTATCCATAAAATAATAGCAGCCAGGATGATTAATCCAATAATAGTAAAGCCAAGTAATGGGGCCCTTAACACATTCTGAGTCCCAGACTGAAATAAACAGCCAAGTTTTTAAAGCTTTGGGGGGAAATTACCAAATTTTTGTGTGGAAGAGGATTTTCAGTTCCGTCTTTCTTCTTCTTCTTCTTCTTCTTCTTCTTCTTCTTCTTCTTCTTCTTCTTCTTCTTCTTCTTCTTCTTCTTCTTCTTCTTCCTCTTCCTCTTCCTCTTCCTCTTCCTCTTCTTCCTCTTCCTCTTCCTCTTTTACCTCTTCCTCCTCCTCCTCTTCTTCTTCCTCTTCCTCTCCCCCTCTTAGCAATAGCAATAGCAGTTAGACATATACCACTTCATAGGGCTTTCAGCCCTCTCTAAGCGGTTTACAGAGTCAGCATATTGCCCCCAACAACAATCCGGGTCCTCACCTCGGAAGGATGGAAAGCTGAGTCAACCCTGAGCCGGTGAGATTTGAACAGTCGAACTGCAGAACTGCAGTCAGCTGAAGTAGCCTGCAGTGCTGCATTTAACCTCTGCGCCTTCTTCTTCTTCCTCCTCCTTCTCTTCATCTTCCTCTTCCTCCTCTTTTTCTTCTTCCTCCTCCTCCTCTTTCTCTCCTCCTCCTCCTCCTCTTCTTCTTCCTCCTCCTCCTCCTCCTCCTCCTCCTCCTCCTCCTCCTCCTCCTCCTCTTCTTCTTCTTCTTCTTCTTCTTCTTCTTCTTCTTCTTCTTCTTCTCCCTCTCCCTCCTCCTCCTCTTCTTTTTCTTCCGCTTCCTCCTCTTCCTCTCCTCCTCCTCCCCCTCTTCTTCTTCTGCTTCTGCTGCTCCCCCACCTCCTCCTCCACAAATAGCCTATCACCTTTCAAAAATCATGAATCTCCTTTCCAGATCCAACAGAAGAAAATTATTTTGGTGAGCTCCGCACAGATTTCTTATAACAAGAGAAAATACACACAGCCAGAGGGCTTTCCGGAAACTCAGGTAAAGAAGAAGGGGGCGGGTGTGGGGCGTGGGCGGGAAGCTGAGCCTCAGGACTTTCTTTCCCAACCCTTGGAGAAAAAGTGAGGCCTAAAGGCTAGAACTGGTCCTTGACGCCTGGATGCCTGGGGCTGTCAGACTGTGTCCAACTTCTAAGACAATGTCTCTCCTGCCATTCCCAGGTGCAGACAGTGGTGGAGAGGATCGAGATCTACAACAGCCTCCCTGTTATCATCGGCAGCTCTTTTGGGGGCTTAATCCTTCTAGCTCTGTCAACTGCAGCTTTGTATAAGGTGAAGTGGAACCTGGGGAGGGAAAGGCTGGAAAATGGAGTTCTTGCAACCCCTCCCAATTAGGTTCTGAGCTGCAATCACCCCTGCCTGTTCAAAGGATTTCTCATTAAGGGAGTTCATCAACACTTCTTGGAGACAGGAATGAAATGTCAAGGTGTGGTTTTCATAACCCTCTGAGTCAGGGGTGGATTGCTGCCAGCGTTACTGCCAGTTCGCTTTGCGTGCGCTGTGCATACATGCACAGTTGCTTGTAAATAGTTCTGCACATGCGCAGAATATTTAAAAAGGACAAAAAACCCATGCTGGCAGCGGCAACCAGGGAACTGATTCAGAGGTGTGGCCAGCCTGGGTCGCTGCCGATTCTGCGACCCAGGCCAACATTCCACTACCGGTTCGCCCAAACCATTGCAAACCGGTAGCAAACCACCTCTGCTCTGAGTCTCGCCAACTCTCTTAAGCACTAAGGCAGGGTTTCCCAACTTCGGCAACTTTAAGATACGTGGACTTAAACCCCCAGAATTCCAGCAAGATTGGATGGAGAATTCTGGGAGTTAAAGTCCACATATCTTAAATTTGCCTAAATTGGGAAAGCATGCACTAAAGACTGGTATTCTTGTTTTGCTGGAGGAGAAAATCTCATGTTTGCTTTCTGTTCCTCTTACTTTCACTTCTCTCTAGGTTGGGTTCTTCAAGCGTCAATACAAGCAAATGCTGGAGGAGGCCGGAGCTAATAATGACACCGTTGACCAACCCTCACAAGATGTACAGTCGTCTCCTTCTAACAATGACAATGTTTCCTAATAAATTTGCTGTCAGAGTTTTTGTTGCAGCAAGCACACGCAATCAAATGAACTTCAGCAGGATTCAATTGTATAGGACACTTATTTATATACAGTACAACAGAATTCAGCATACAATATCAGGAACATATAAGCAATATTCATAGAAGCAAGTCATTACAGAGTAGAGAGATACAGAGGCCCATATATTGTACAGAGGCTGACAAAGTTACAGAGGCCAAACCAACTTTTATATACAGTTCAGCAAGTCTAAGCCATGCCCAGACTCCAAATTTTCTTATGGCCCCAGACAAACGAATACTATAATTCAGTTTCCAAACAGTCCCCATTGGCTGACCTGTTGCCATGTCTATTACAACTATCCCCATTGGCTGACCTGTTGCCATGTCTATTCAAACAGTCCCCATTGGCTGACCTGTTACCATGCCTATTACAACTATTCCCATTGGCTGACCTATTGCCATGTCTATTCAAACAGTCCCCATTGGCTGACCTGTTGCCATGTCTATTCCAGTCTATGAACATACTCTGGCACTTGCGGAATATTTTCAGATGTTCTGGACTTCTATTTCTTAGCTTTGCTTCTTAGCTTCTGAAAAGTCCATCAATGGATCCATCAATTAGGTTCTCAAAAGTCCATCAGCAGGTCCACTGAGTTGCTCCCTAGGAGCAAAAGCAGGTCCCAGGTTGGTACACATTCTTTAAGTTAGCAAATTTGAGAGCCCTTGATTCAAAAAATGTTGCCCTGTGATGCATTCTTTTTACTAATTGAAGGTGACAAACAGACAAACAGATACAAGTTTTAGTAGTAGTTGGTACAAGTAATAGAATGCTCAGAAGTAGGGGATATAGTTGGTAATGCCTGAAAATAGCCAGTGAGATACACAAAATGTTGTATACATAGCAATAGCAATAGCAATAGCAGTAGACTTATATACCGCTTCATAGGCCTTTCAGCCCTCTCTAAGCGGTTTACAGAGAGTCAGCATATTGCCCCCAACAATCTGGGTCCTCATTTTACCCACCTCGGAAGGATGGAAGGCTGAGTCAACCTTGAGCCGGTGAGATTTGAACCGCTGACCTGCTGATCTAGCAGTAGCCTGCAGTGCTGCATTTAACCACTGCACCACCTTGGCTCTTAGTTAAAGCAGTCATGTCTCCCTCCCAAAGTACTAAAAATTTAATTATTTGAAACAAATAAAAATTATTTTAATGTTTGCCATTCCTTTTTTCCAGGGAGCAAAACTACATTGTTCCTCCAGGGATCAGCAGAACACAGCAGTGGCCTCTTAAGTTAGCAAGCTGCACAGATCAGTCAATTCAGAGCATTAGCTTTATTTTTTTGCAATCAGCTTGCATTGCGGGAAGCGATCATTTTTGGATTCATGGCGGACAGCTCTCTAATTTCCCACACAACTTTTTGAAACAGTAACACACGGAAGATTTCATTAAACACCAATGTAGCTTTTTAAAAGGGGAGTGGGGGAATAGTGTTAAGGAAATATTTTCCTGCTTGTAATAAGAAAAATAGGGAAAAGCTGACAGAAGCACCTTTTCTTTAAAAACAAAAAACAAAAAAACCACTTAGTCAAATTCTGGATGGTGCTATTTTCTGGAAATGATTTGGCCACCAACAAAGTGGTTTTAAGTGAAATGTAAAAATTCTCCCTACCCGTTCTGTGGGCGTGGCTTGGTGGGCATGCCTTTGCAATCATGGGAGCCGAGGTGGCGCAGTGGTTAGGGTGCAGTACTGCAGGCCACTTCAGCTGACTGTTATCTGCAGTTCAGCGGTTCTAATCTCACCGGCTCAAGGTTGACTCAGCCTTCCATCCTTCCGAGGTGGGTGAAATGAGGACCCGGATTGTTGGGGGCGATATGCTGACTCTCTGTAAACCGCTTAGAGAGGCCTGAAAGGCCTATGAAGCGGTATATAAGTCTACTGCTATTGCTATTGCTATTGCTATTCTAGTCCAATGGTAGGAGTTCTTATACCATTCACACCACATTCATTCATACCCAGAATTATCAATCCAAATGCTGCCTGCGAAATCAGCCACCTGGAACAGTGTTTCTTAATCTTGGCAGCTTAAAGATATCTAGACTTGAGCTCCCAGAATTCTCCAGCCAGCTGGACTGAGAGCTTTCCGATTTTCCACCTACACTTACACTTCTTGACTTACGACTGCAATTTAGCTCAAAATTTCCGTGATTACGTGAGACCTTTGTTAAGCGAGTTTTGCCTCATTTGTACGATGTTTCTTGTCACGATTGTTAAATGAATCACTGAAGTTGTTAAGTTAGTAATCCAGTTGTTAAGTGAATCTGGTTTTCCCATTGACTTTCTTTGTCAGAAGATCACAAAAGGTAAAATCACATGACCCGGGGATTCTGTCATAAATGTGAACCATTTTGTCAAGCATCTGAATTTTGATCGCATGACCATGGGGATGCTGCAAAGGTTATAACTGTGCAAAATGGTCATAAATCACTCTATTCGGTGCTGTTATAACTTTGAACAGTCACTAAATGACTTGTTGTAAGTGGAGGACTAGCTGTATAAAACTCCAATGAGCACATATCAGTCTTTGCTTGCAACAGGCGGCAAATTCACTCATGTTCTACTAGAACACTTTAAGCGCTTACTCTAATAATACTTCCCCTGCTGATCTGTTTTGGAGACTGGACATTCTGCATTTGCTTTCTGCTTGGTTTATAAATAGACCCTGAAATCCACTGTAGGGAAGGGAGGATTGTTAGTTCCCGGGTCTCATGCCAATCTAAGTGAGAAGTTGGCTCTTCGTCCTGGGTTGGGTGACAGCCTTGCGATAGAAGCTCCAAGCTGGGTTGGGTTTCTGCCTCAACTTCATTGGCCAAATGGGGTCAGATGAACACAACCGTCAGGCCCAAGGAGGAGGGAGACGTGTGAGTGAAAGAGCAGTTGGAAAGAAAGGCCTTGACCCAGCAAAGACAGTGACCAGCCACAGGGAAGAACTCAAGGTCTCCATTAGATCTGCCATACAAAAGTCCTTGAGTTTCCGGAATGATTCCCAGGTGGAGAATTGCTCAACAGGTGGCTCAGGCAAGGAATTTTGCTGCAGCAGCAGCTGGCCATGGAGAAGGATCTAGTGGTAAGTGAACTTAGTAACTACTATTTAGTAGACTACTACTGTTATGTTAACTCCAACAATACCTGGGAATAACAGAATCAAGGAAGAAGAATGGGGTGGGAAGATAAACTAGAGAGATCTGATATTTAAAGATACCTTGATACCTGGCTGGAGGTTGAATTTCCCACAAACATCAATCAAAATGAGATTTGTTTGTTACTGTACTTGTGTTGTGCCATGATGTACAACATAATAGTAATAGAAAAATTATGTACCTCTTGGGAACACCTCCCTGTTTCATCAGTGCTTTTCATTTAAGGAGAAACATTACACACTTCTAAAGTAATGCTGAAAAATCCTTCATTTTCCTTAGAATTGGTCCATTATGTCCCATAAGAGTTTGTCATCTGCTTCCCAAACTGGTTCCCCTCTCTTCTGCCACCGTTTTACTTAAGCAGAGGTCACTGCCTTTAATTTCACTTAAATGTATTTTAAGATTTAAAGGAGAAAATATATGACTACATAAAAGAAAAATGAAGAAAACATGTCTTCTATTAATAAATGAGCTGCAATCCTGCTATATAAAATAATTATGTTGATAGGTGCCGATAACAATATTTCTAGTGAAATACATTTTAACTATCTAATCTTTGGGCCTTTTTAAGATTAGCTGGAATGCAGCATTGATGACTTTTGTCTAGCATTTGTCTTCTGAGAAAGCATTTTGGCTTTCAATGTATTGTCCCACAAAAACAGTGGGAGGGGGGTATAACAGGTGCGACCTTGAAAATATCCTTTGCTGGTTTCCTCAGAATCAAAAATGTTAGTGACTTGAAGTTACGCTAGGAGGCTGTTAACATAATAGAATAACAGAATAACAGAGTTGGAGGGGACCTTGTAGGTTATCTAGTCCAACTTCTACTCAAGTAGGGGACGCCACACCAGTGATGGCTAAGCTAACCTTTTTACCATCGCGTGCCAAAAGCAGGGGGAGTGGAGGTTGGTCATGCGCGGGTGTGCCCACTCCCATAATTCTATGTGCATGACTCCCCCCAATGCATGCATGCGCAACCCCGCCTTCCCCCCGCTTTTGGCATGCGATGGACCCATTTTTTGCCCCTCCTAGGCTTTCTAGAATCCCAGGGAGTGCGAAAACAGCCTCCCCCCAACCCCCAAGTCCTTCCAGAGGATTCCATGAAGCCTCTGGAGGGAGAAAAATGGCCCAATGTGCAAACTGGAAGTCCATTTCCGAAAAATGGCCGAAATTGAAGGCTGAAGTCAGCTGGCCAGTGCGTGCATGCACGCTGGACCTGAGAGAGCAATGCCTCTGCATGCCACCTGTGGCGTGCATGCCATAGGTTTGCCATCACAACCCTAGACCATTTCTGACAGATGGCAGTCCAGTCCATTGGTTGATTTTTTCAAAAATTTTGTCAAAAATTTTCTCATTTCTAGGTTGAATCTCTCCTTGATCAGTTTCCATGCATTGTTTCCTTGTCTGTCCTTTAGGTGCTTTATTAAATACCTTGACCTTGGTCCTTCTCTTCACTAGACTAGTCATGCCCAGTTCCTGTAACTGTTCTTCATATGTTTTAGCCTCCTGTCTCTTAATCATCCTGGATGCTCTTCTCTGCACTTTTTCTAGAGTCTCAACATCTTTTTTATAGTGTGGTAACCAAAACTGGGTGCAGTATTCTAGGTATGGTCTTACTAGGACTTTATAGAGTGGTATTAGTACCTCACTTGATCTCGATTGTATCCCTCTGTTAATAATGTAATTTAGGATTGCATTGGCTATTTTGGCTGCCTCCTCATTCTGTTACCTCATATTTAATTAACTGCCCATTAAGACTCCTCTGTTAACCAGAGAAAGCCCAGATCCTATTTTTTAATGCAACTTAGCAGCCATCTAGTGTCCTCTGCCCTTCAGCCTTGGTTATTTTGTCTTTCCCTTTTGCATATCAGCTAGGTTATGGAAGATTTTGAGCTTTGTGGTGGCACTTCCTTCAGTTGGCATCTGCTGGCTGAATGTGCAGCTGAAAAAGAGAGATCACCCCCATGAACGTCCTGAGTTCATTCCATATCCCCATCTGAGGATTCGGACAAAGGTAAAAATAATGTAGCAGGAGAGGGAATCGAAGTGTTTAGGCCTTCTAACTGTATTTGTGAAGGGCTTCTTCCTTCTGAAGCTAATAGCACAGTCAAGAGTAGATCTTCTCCCATAATGATCCAGTCCTCTAAAATTAGGATGATGACAATCTTTTGGCCCTAAAGCTTCATCTTCTGAAGCTCTGCTCAAAAGGGACACTATTTTTTTAAATAATATTAACCAGTGATGAAATCTAAATCCCACCACCACCACTGGTTCTGTGGGCGTGGCTTGGTGGGGAGGTCATGTGATTGGGTGGGTGTGGCCAAATTTTTCACTTTTTAAAGCATTTTTTTTCCTGCCAATTCGCCCAAACCGGCAAGAAAAAAGTGCTTTAAAAAGTGAGGAAAAAAAGCTTTCAGTGATCGTGCAGATCAGCTGTGAGCTGCGCAATTGTTAGAAGCTTTTTTAAAAACTTTTTAAAGCATTTTTTCCTGCCGGTTCACCAAAACTGACAGGAAAAATATGTTTTAAAAAGCAGAAGAAAAGTTTCCAACGATCGTGCGGCTCATAGCTGAGCCATGTGATCCTTGGAAGCTTTTTTTTTTTTTAACTACCAGTTCACAGAATCAAGGACAATCATTTCTAATGGTTCGGTCAAACTGGGCTGAACTGGGAGGATTTCACCCCTGGTATTAACTGAATAGCCCTTTTATTTTTCTGGGTGAGCTGAATTTTTATATACAGGTAATTCTTGATTTACGGTCGCAGTTGAGCCCAGGATTTCCTCTGATAAACAAAGCAGTAGCTAAGTGAGTTTCGCCCCATTTAACCATATTTTTTGCCTTAAGTGAATCATGTGGTCATTAAGTTGTTAAGTGAATCATGTGGTCATTAAGCAAATCTGGCTTCCCTCACTGACTTTGCTTTTCGGAAGCCAGTTGGGAAGGTTGGAAATGGTGGTCACATGACCCCAGGACAGTACAACTGTCATAAATACATGCCAGGTGCCACGCACCAGAATTTTGATCTTGTGACCATGGGGATGCTGCAACGGTCATAAGTGTGAAAAACCGATCATAAGTCACTTTTTTCAGTGCTATGGTGACTTCGAATGGTCACTGGCTATAATTCTAGGATTACCGGTATTTAGTTGCTTGCTATGTTGTGATGGGTTTTCAATTGAGGTACTGATATTTAAGCAATTGTTGATAAGGGGAAATAACTATATTAAGATCCAGAGGCAAGTGCAAATTGGTGGATTTGTGGTACAATGTCCATGAGGGATTATAAAGAAAAACCAAGATGGTGGCCATGGCCCACAATTGAAGCCACACCCCCTTGTAGAATATTCATCACATGCATGGCATACATTAAAAAGGGGTGTGGCTCCCATCATGGCTTCCGTCTTAACTTTTCTGACCTCCTCTCCATGGTCTATCCTGATGTGCCTCCCCAGAGAGCTTTCTTTCTGTATTCCCTTTTTCTCTTATTTATTTTAGGCTTATCCATGGGGTGATGGAAATCACTCTTTCTTTCACAATCCCCACACCAACCCACTACCCACCGGCTATGAAGATGTGGGCAGCCATCACTGAGACCCTCTTAACTTCTTCTTCTGCTTACTGGCTTCCTCTCTCTCTTAGTGAGGAGAAAGAGTTATGACTGTTCAACACTTCTTTGAGACAGGTGTCCGTCTGTCAATAAAACGCATTTCACTGAACATAGCGTATTCATGTTATTTCAAAGGAGTTTGTGGATAGTGCTACCAAATGGCCAGATTTTGTGTACAAAAGAACACTTATCCAGGTTCTGCTCAAGGAGATGCAAAATCCCTAATTGCTACTGAAAACTTCAGGCCATTTCCCTTCTGTTTCCATATTCTACAAAGCCCAATTTTACTTAATTCATTTGACTATGAAGGAAGATAAGATAAGGTGACTAACATGAGGGAGGCAAAGTGAGATTTGCTCATTGTTTTGTCCAGGGGTGGGATTCAAAAATCTTAGCAACTGGTTCTCTGCCTGGTTTGCTGGGTGGGCATGGCCATTGTGGGCAGCCTCCTGCACCACAGTGGTGTGTGTGTGTTTTCACCCTCCCCAGACTCCAGAGGCTTTCCTCAAATCTCCAGGAGAGCAAAAAGGGCCTCCCCCGGGCTCCGGAGGTCCTCAGGAGGCGGAAATGGGCTGTTTCCGGACTTCTGGGATTTCTGTGAGGCCCATTTTTTACCCTCCCAGGCTCTGGAGGCTTTCTTCGAGCCTCCAGGAAGATGAAAATGGTTTTCCCTGGGCTCCGGAGGCCCTCCAGAGGCTGGAAATGGGCTGATTTCCTGACTTCCAGGAGGCCCATTTTTCACCCTCCCAGAGCCTCCGCGAGGGCCCTGCCCTTGCCTGGCTTCCAAAACGGGCCACATGGAGACTCCTGGGAGGAAAGGGGAGGATGGTTGGGGCCAACCAGTCTTTACAATTACCGGTTCAACGAATCAGATATAAAATTAGCATCCAGTTCACCTGAACCGGTCTGAACCGTCTGAATCCCATCCCTGGTCCTTTCCCAGAGTGAGAGGGGGGGGGGAAGCAGAGGTGTCACTTGCACCAATGAACACAGGCTTTTGACTGCCTGTGCAGTTTCTCCTTTCTAGTGTAAATTTGATTTTGCTCTTCATCAAGATCAAGGGATCAGAACCTAATCCACAATTGTTTATTTGTTTATTTATGAAATGTATATGCCGGTTGTCCAACCATTGAGCGGCAATAGGCCTATTTTCTCCCAAAACACATGCTTACAAAGGAATGTGACCAGTAATATAGTATTTCATTCATTAATTTGTATGTTTTTCATCCACTGAGAACCTGCAGCTGGGTGATGCTTCTTAATATGACCATAAATATCAAAATAGGCGTGTTTACTAGCATGATTTATCCTTCTATTAAATCTCCTTATATATATACTGGAAGTTGAGTCATGGCAACTGGATTTGTTGTTGTTGGTTTGAAATGTTTCACTGCTTGTCCAAGTAGTTTCTTTGGTCTAAGCAAGTTGATTAGGACAGTGCCACCCTCCACCCTCAACCTGTTGGGCACCAGGGACCGGTTCCATGGAGAGAGGTTTTTCCGTGGACCAGAGGGAGTATGATTTCATGTGCTGCCAGCATCCTGGCGATAAGGCTTTGCTTATTAACGTGGACCAATTTCTGGCATGCCACGGACTAGTGCCGGTCCCAGGGTTTTGGGACCCCTGGGTTAGGGGAACCTCATAGATTAGGGGTGTCAAACCCAATTTCATTGAGGACTGCATCAGGGTTGTGCTTGACCTTGGGGAGGATGGGGGGGGGGTCATGGTCAGGGTGATCATGGCCAGTTTGACATCACTCATGTTGGGGGTACCTGTGGTGGCTCCGGCAGAAATCCATTGTCTCCAGCAGAAGAAGGCGAGACCAGGAAGAGTGCCAAACGATGCCTCCTCCAGCCCTCTGCCAGTGAAAAGATAGCTCACGGCCCTCCCGCACTCCACTTTTGCTGGCAGAGGCCAGTCCTTCACTATTTCCAGGGCAGCCCTGTGGGCCAGATCTAAGCACCCCACGGGCCGGATCAGCCCACTGGTTTTGACACCCTTGCCATAGATGTTCTCCAGGGAGGTTTCATTTTCTCACCTCATCTGGATAGGTTTGTTGGGTGAGTAGGCAGAGAGTTGCTGGCAAGTAGATGTTATAGGTCCTAAATCCTTTACCTTAAAACATAGATGGGGTTGCCCTAACCAATTTGCTGAGACTACAGCAAACATTTTGAACCAACAAGAAAACAACTCCCTTTGCTCAGATTCAATTTCAAAACAATTCTACCTGGAATTACTGAAAGTCTTCATCGACATGCTCCTTAAGTACAGGTAGTCTTCGACTTACAACCACAATCTGTTGCTAAGTGAGACAGTTCTTAGGTGAATTTTGCCCCATTTTATGACCTTAAGTGAGTCACTGCAGTTGTTATTTTAGTAACACAGTTATTAAGTGAATCTGACTTCCCTATTGATTTGGTTTGTCAGAAGGTCCGAAAAAGTGCATGTATTGCAATCATCATAAATATGAGTTGCCAAGTTTCTGGATTTCTGATCATGTAAATATGGGGATACTACAATGGTCGTGAGTGTGAAAATTTTTGTGTCACTTTTTTCGGTGCCACTGATTATCCTTTGGTAGCCCCAATGGTGCTTTTTCAAAAGGCAGCTCGACTTTCTTCATTTTTGCTTGAAGACTTTTCGCTTCTCATCCAAGGTATTTGATTGATTTGATTTGATTTTATTGTATTTCTATGCCGCCCTATTCCCAGAGGGACTCAGGGCGGCTCACAAACCAAGTCGGGGGGGGGGGTTGTACAAACAGGAAAAAAGAAAGACAACGGACAACACAACACCACAATTTTAAAAACAATCAACAGCCACACCATTCGAGCGGGGACAGGAACTCATCAGCCCCAGGCCTGTCGGAACAGCCAGGTTTTTAAAGCTTTGCGGAAAGCCTGGAGGGTGGTGAGGGTCCGAATCTCCACGGGGAGCTC
This sequence comes from Thamnophis sirtalis, assembly GCF_051295495.1. Taxonomy (NCBI): domain Eukaryota; kingdom Metazoa; phylum Chordata; class Lepidosauria; order Squamata; family Natricidae; genus Thamnophis; species Thamnophis sirtalis. Next base: position 122,765,522 of record NW_028261384.1, read on the forward strand.
GTTCCAGAGGGCCGGAGCAGCCACAGAGAAGGCCCTCCTCCGGGTGGTAGCCAATCGGCATTGGCCAGTGGATAGAATTCGGAGGAGGCCTAATCTGTGGGATCTAATCGGTCTGTTGGAGGTAATTGGCAGAGGCGGTCTCTCAAGGTAGGTTCCTCCTCGCTCTGTGTTCACACTCTGTTGAACAATTAATGTCTTCTCCTCTCCTCTTTTCTCCTCCCTCCCTCCCTTTCCTCTCTGATTTCTATTCTATTCCAATCCATTCCTTTATTCTATTCTATTCTATTTTATTCTATTCCATATTTTCTATTCTATTCTACTTAATTTCTGATTCATTAGGAACTGAAGTAGCCTCTTGGATGAGAAGTGAAACGTCTTCAAGCAAAACCAAAGAAAGTCCAGTTGTATTTTTGAAAAAGCACATTTGGGACAACCATGACCTGGATGATTGAGAATCTCCATAGACATTTATCCTTTGGTAGAATCAGAAGGGGGGCTGGTTTCTGGTGGACTTTCAGCCACCTCATTATCTGCTGCCTCTATCATCTGCTTGTACTGTCTTTTGAAGAATCCAAGCTGGAAGGAAAAAAGAAAAGAAAATTCTATTGAGCATTGAGCAATAATGGTTGCAAATTAGATAGATACCCAGTCTGAAAAGGTGTCCAATCTAGAGGAATCCACAAACCAATTGGTTCATTGCCAAAGGTGCTTTTCCAAATGGCAACTGGACTTCCTTAGTTTTTATCCTTGAAAACATTTTTTTTACGGATTAACAGAGTTGGAAGGGACCTTGTAAATCATCTAGTTCAATCCTCTGCCCAAGCAGGAGACCCTACACCATTTTTGACAGATGGCAGCCCAGACTCTTCTTGAAAGCTTCCAATGATGAAGCTCCCACAACTTCAGAAGGCAATTTATGTTCCATTGGTTGATTGTTCACACTGTCAGAATTTTTTTCCTTATTTCTAGGTTGAATCTCTTCTTGATCAGTTTCCATCCATTATTCATTCTCTAGCTTTCAGGTGTTTTGGAAAATAGCTTGACTCCCTTCTCTCTGTGGCAGCCCCTCAAATATTGGAGTGCTATCATGTCTCCCCTGGTCCTTCTCTTCACTAGACAAGCCATGCCCAGTTCCTGCATCCATTCATTGCATGTTTTATCCCCCAGTCCCTTATTCATCTTAGTTGCTCTTCTCTGCACTTTTTCTAGAGTCTCAGCATCCTTTTTTATAGTGTGGTGACCAAAACTGGATGCAATATTCTAGGTGTGGTCTTACTAAGCTATACCTAACTTGATTTTGATTAAATTCCTATGTTAATGCAATTTAGGATTGCATTGGTTTTTTTTTTGGCTGCCTCCTCGTACTGCTGGCTCATATTTAATTGATTTTCCACTAAGACTCCAAGATCCCTCTCACAGTCGTTCCTATTAAGCCTGGTTTCACCCAGTCTACGTGTGTCATTTTGGTTTTTCTTGCCTAAGTGCAAGACTTTACTTTTCTCTACATTGAATTTCAATTTGTTAGATAGGGCTCAGTGTTCAAGTCTGTAAAGATCCATCGGGATCTTGAGCCTATCTTCTAGGGTGTTGGCTCTTCCTGCCAGCTTCTGCTTGTCATCCAAGAAGCTTCTTCAGTTCTGACAGAATGGTATGGAATGGAAGGATTGAGGGGAAGGTTTGTTTTCCCAGCTTGTAGGTTGGTTTCTGAATATTTCGTTACCAGGCTAGATAACATCTTCAGCAGAGTTTAGGGGATGTCAATGTTCTTCTAACACCATAAAATAAATAAATCCTTCCATTCCCCACCACCATTCAGTCGAACTGAAGAAACTTCTTGTAGGAGAAGCAAAATGTTTTGAAGTGGGGAAAATCAAGGAAGTCCATTTTTTTTCCTTTTGGAAAGCACATTTGTTTCAACTATGACTTAGATGATTGAGAACCTCCATAGTCAATTGGTTTACTATAAGACTGAAGGATGGACAATAATGGAAATCACTTAATTAGTAGATTTTTTCCCCCTCTGTTTCAGACACCTCTCCTCCTTGGTTTTAGCAAAACCACTTTCGGTTAGAAAAAGCAATAATTTAATATGTTGTCCCATAATATAAAGGTTAATGGGAATGACCTTAGGAGATAGGGAGAAAAGTTAAGATGCTGCCTATGCAACAGTTGGATAAGAGATGATATAGCTTGGAGTTGTATAAGGACAAAGGAAGAACTCATTACTCCCTATCTTCTCAGCCTGCAAAAACAGACAGTGGGAGATTTGTACCCAAACTTGCAATCTTCTGCCAATGTAGTCTTACAATAAAGTAGAATTATTTCATCGGCTCATGTTTCCTGTCTCATCTACCAGGGAAGGCTGATACATAACTAGGGTGGAAGCTCCTGTTGTGGGTCTTACCAGAAACTTATAGTAAAGAAAATATATATTTGATTAATCATGTAATAACTGCAGATAGAATTGTATTTGCACAAAGCTGGAAAAGTGAAGAGATTCCTACAGAGGAGAATATGGTAAGGAAAATATCAGAATGGGCAGAAATGAATAGATTAACACTGGCAATTAAAGAGAAAGAACAAACTAGTTATTATGCGATATGGAAAACATTTTATCGATGATTAGAGGATAAATATAAAAATTAAAATAAAAGTAGATGAGTAAAATATAGAAAATAGTTAATAGAGTTAAACAAATTAAGAAGAGGATGTCAAGTATCAGATATTCAATGTGTTGGTATTAAGCTAAGAATAGATTAAATAATGAATATGATTTTAAATGTTAACTGTTATTGCACAACACACTGTTTAATGAAAGATAGATTATTTGCACTAAAATTAAATTTAAAAAATTGGGGGGAAAAAAACTAGGATGGAAGCTGACTATTAAAATGTTCATTGTAGGCCATTTTCTCTCTCAAGACTTACCTTATACAGACCTGCAATAATCAAAACAAGGAGTACCAGACCACCCACAGAGCTGCCAATAATGATGGGCAGGTAGTTGTAGGGCTCCAGGAATTCCACAATGGTCGCTGCCTAGAGGAGGGGAAGGATTGGATCATACAAGGGAAGAGCCAGAATTCTTTCATCACAGCTCCGTACCCACCAACGTGTATCTTCCAAGGGAGCCAGAAGTTCTGATTACAATCTTTACTGCAGTTATACCACTGGTGGGTTCTGGCTAGTACGGCCTGGTACAGCCGTACCCATAGTAGCCAGCAGCAGATGACAGCGTACAGGTGTACGGTGGCCAGTTTGGCCCACTTGCCCGCCCGTGGTTCTATATCTGTTTTTAAAGCAACTGGCCAATTACGCATGCGCGCACAGCGTGTGGCACCTGCGTGGCCACCGAGAAGCAGCTGGGTGTCGCAGGGGCAGTGGAGTGTGCATGCATGCGGAGCGCGTGCGCACAAACAGGATGCCCAACCTCGTGAGCAGCGTATCAGTAGTGATGGGGAAAGGAACCCACCACTGAGTTATACCTTGAAGGAGAGGAATCATTACCTGGACCCACACGAATCCTTCTTTCTGCTTGTATTTGCTCTCGTCATAGGAAACTTGGGCGGAGCTTCCTAAAGTCACCTTCTTCTGCTTGGTCTGAAAGAAGATATGGGATAATCTCAGTGGTGGCGAAGCTGGTTGCTTGAAAGGTTGGCACCAAGGGAAGGAAGCATAAGAGTTACGGGTAGTCCTTGCCTTCCAACCATCACTGAGCCCAAAATTTCTGTTGCTAAGCGAGACATTTGTTAAGTGAATTTTGCCCCATTTTACGACCTTTCTTGCCACGCTCATTAAGTGAATCACTGCAGTTGTTAAATCAGCAACATGGTTGTTAAGTGAATCTGGCTTCCCTGTTGATGCTGCTGGTCAGACTGTTGAAAAAAGAGATCACGTGACTCTGGGACACTGCCACGGTCATAAATAAGAGCAGTGGTGGCTTCCTACCGGCTTGGACCGATTCGGTCGAACTGGCAGTGGTTTGGCGGCCTGGGTCACTAGAACTGGCAGCACCCAGCGCCTGCTACACACGCCCAAACTAGTTCTCCAGTTAGGTGCCGCCATCTTGTTTTTTATTTCTGTGCATGCGCAGAACAATTTTTATTGCACTGCGCATGCGCGAACAGCACACATCAAATCCGTGCATGCACATGCGCCCACGAGCAAACTAGCAGTAGTGCCTGCTGGAACCCATCCCTGAATATGAGTCAGTTGCCAAGTGTCTGAATTTGGATCACATGACCATGGGGATGGTGAAAGGGTCATAGATGTAAAAGAAATGGTCATCACTCACTTTTCTCAGTGCTGTTGTAACTTTGAACAGTCATTAAACAAACTGTTGTAAGATGAGGACTATTTGTACTGGTGTTTATGGAAATGTTATTCATGGACACAGACATGCCAGTGGCCATTGGCCTATCTTCATTGCCAAATCCCACCCAGCAACAAAATATACATGAAAGAATCTTATGAATTATCATTTTTTGAAAGTGATAATAACTGTGGGATAGCTTTCACCGTTTTATATCACAGAGCTATTCCATATGCAGGGGCTTTTGGCCTGAAATCAGCATTATGCTCCTACCCTAAAATCAGGGTTGGGCTGCTGGGGGTTCGCAAGGGTTCGGAGGAACCTCTAACTAAGATTCTGTGCAGTTCAGAGAATCCCCAAATCCCACTCGTGGCTGGCCCCGCCCCACCCACTCCTCCCCTCCCAGAAGTCCCCATGTGGCCCGTTTTGGATGCAGGTAAATGCAGGGCCCATACGGAGGCTTGGGGAGGGTGAAAAATGGGTCTACCGGACGTTCAGGAAGGGCCAGAGGGCCTTTGGAGCCTGAGGAAGCTGCTTTCGCCCTCCCAGAGGCTCGAGGAAAGCATCTGGAGCCTCGGGAGGGAAACACACACACCCCACTATGGTGCAGAAAGCCGACTAGGCCATGCCCACCATGGCCATGCCCACCCAGCAACCGGGCGGAGAACTCTTTTCTAAAATTTTTGAAGCCCACCCCTGCTTAAAATGTAAATGCTTTTCTATATGCGTGATGGAGTATTACTATTATACCACAAAAGGCATTTTCCTGTCCTGCTTTTTAACCCAATAAAACCTCAGCAGATGCCTCCATACCTGTGAAAGCCACTTTAAGCCAATGTTCCCCTTGATCTTGAACTCAATAGGTTGATGGCGCTCCAAGGATGAAACATTGCAAATGATTGTTTTACAGGTGGCTACAGAGCAGTTCTGGAAGACACAGAAGAACATTGTCAAGTCTGATTGTAGGAATGTTGAGACTGTGTACAGATTTCCTGTGACCATATGGGCAGCCCATGAGGTTACCCCAGGGCTGCTTTAACACATGGGTCTGGTGGGCACTTGCCCGTGGGCCCCATGAGCATAGGGGACCCCAACCTAATCTGTGTATGTTAACCCTTCAAAGCACCTTGTATCACATAAATACAGCAACATATTTATTACATTTAACTGCATTTTTAAATTAACGTATTTTTCAGAGTATAAGACGCTCTGGAGTATAAGACACACCTTAGTTTCTGGGGAGGAAAATAAGAAGAAAAAAAATTCTGCCTGTGCCTACCAGCATCCATGATATTCAGCTGACACATGGTAACAAGGTCAGCCAATGAATAGGCATACAACTAAGTCAGCCAGAGGGTTATTTGGACTCTGAAATTTGCTGTGTGAGCAAGAAGGAGACAGGAAGGAGCCTGGCTTAGCCGAGAACTGAAAGTGAAACTGCTTGTGTTTTACTGCTACCTTTTGGTAATGTATTGTATATTATTATTATTATTTTGAATCCTGCTGAATCTGTTACTGTGCTTTCTGAATGTGATTGCTGCTGCAAACTCTAACCAGCCAGGTGAACGTCAGCACTTATTGCAGCCAGATTCAGCACAGCTGATTGGCCGGTGGATCGGACAGCCGGAATACCCCCAATCAGCTGTTTCAGGCTGCAGGGATTGCCACAGACCATCACTATCTCTATGCCTCACATTTTTGGCCTATGGTGTGTGGGGGGCTTCATTCAGTGTTCTGTTCTGTTGTTGTTGTTCTGTTGACGCCTCTTCACCCATCGTGAGTATAGGCGACTTCCATGGAAATTTGACGCCACTGTTTTCGGTCCTGGGCTAGGGTTGTCAGGTGGTGCAGCCAGTCGCTATTATATGACGAACACCTCCTTTTGGCCGTTTCCAGGTCGGACCAGGCTGTTTGGAATGGATACGGCGATCCATGGAAGCTGTTTCGGCTGGATATACCCAAGGGGACGCCAGTCCCAAGGGTCGACAGAGCCCGATTGGTGTCATTCAGTGTATGACACACCCAAATTTTCACCCTCTTTTGGGAGGAGAAAAGGTGCATCTTATACTCCAAAAAATACAGTAATACTAACATGCAAATGTATGTTTAATTTTATCAACCATTTACATTTTTTATTCCTGTGAGTAGTTGTCATAGAGTCTGCAGTACGCTGTTTTGCCCGGGGGCCCATAATGCTGTTAAAACGGCCTGTACTCACCAAAACAGGCTGTTCGCTTAGTTGCTTCACAAAGTCCTTGGATCCTGGAGTAATTGTTTCAGGCGCACAAATGATCTGGGGGAACTGATGGACGAAAGAAAGGAACAATCTGAAAGTCAGTAGGAATTTTAAGTGCCCTACTTCTGAGCTTGAAGAATAAGTCGCGGGAGACCTTTAATCTTACATTGTTTATCTTTTCAACACTGAACCCTTTAAAGCTGGGGTAATTTCCCCGAGGAGCCACATGAGAAACTGGAACCGTTATGGAGGGCTGAACCAATAGGCTGAACTTAATTCTGCTCAGTATTAATTTGATCACTTTATAAAAGGAGGCGGGTTATACCGTGTTTTCCCCAAAATAAGACAGGGTCTTGTTTTCTTTTGACCCCTGAAATAAGCATTTGGCCGTATTTTTGGGGAGGTCTTATTATTTTTGAGGTGCAGGAGGTGGTGAGCCTGGTCACCTCATGGCTGCTGCTGTGTTGCAATAGTTTCAAGGAGGGCTTATTTTAGCACATGCACTCAAAAGCCCGATTGGGTTTATTATCCGGGGAAGTCTTATTTTCAGGAAACAGGTTATGGTTTTGATTAGGCGCAACAATAGCAATAGCAATAGCAGTTAGATTTATATACCGCTTCATAGGGCTTTCGGCCCTCTCTAAGCGGTTTACAGAGTCAGCATATTGCCCCCAACAACAATCCGGGTCCTCATTTTACCCACCTCGGAAGGATGGAAGGCTGAGTCAACCCTGAGCCGGTGAGATTTGAACAGCCGAACTGCAGAACTGCAGTCAGCTGAAGTAGCCTGCAGTGCTGCATTTAACCACTGCGCCACCTCGGCTCAAATTTACATTTGATTTCTAATTTCCAATTGACCTCATGCAGGCCGGACAGGGACATCCAAAGGACTGGATGTGATCCAAGGGCTGTAAATGCCCAGGTCTTAGTTAAGTGGGGGATATTGAATCAATGTATAGAGCGCATCCAGTAGGTATCTTATATAAGTCTCTTAATTACACTGAGAATTAATGAAGGGAGGGAACAAAAAGCCTTGCTTTTAAAGTATCTCTCCTATTTTGATGGTAAGTTAAGATTTCTGAAGAACAATTCTCTTCTGGGAGCAGAATAATCAACCAGGTAATTTATTGATTTATTTCCAGGAATGGCCATTTGGGTACTGCTGGGGAGCTGGCAAAGGTTGACTAGGTCCATGATGGCAAATCTATGCCACGCATGCCAGAAGTGGCACCCAGAGCCCTCTCTGTAGGCATGTGTGCAATCACTAGCTGCTCTTCTGGCTTCCGGCATGTGAATGCATGCTGGACAGCTGGTCCTCGTGCGTGCCGGAGCACCGGAAACCCAAAGACCAGTTAGCCAGTGTACATGCGTACCAGCCACCTGGTCTTCGGATTTCTGCTGCTTTGGAGTGCATATTCTAGTTTGGGCACTTGATGCCGAAAAGGTTCACCATCATTTATCTCTGTTCAATTCATACCCACCTATTTATATCTATTTGGCCGAAAGCATTCAAATAACCTGAATGTTTTTGGACAAATAAGCATCAAAATAAGATTTCAGATATGCCTAAACCTCCCTTCATGCTTTTCTTCCGTTTAACTTGAGTTCCCCACTCAACCTTTTATTGTGCAATCTGGTAATTAGTGGACAAATTTCTCACTTTACAACTTTGCTACATCAGTATTATCTTAGTTCCATTAATCATGGCACCACATAACCGTGAACGTCAAAAGCGCGCCAACAACACCGCGGCGCTAAAACCGCAATGTCAAAAGCGCACCGACAACAGCGCGCCGACAACAGCGCGCCAACAACAGCGCGCCGACAACAGCGCGCCGACAGAAGTGCGATTTAACTTAAGGTAAGGTTTAGGGTTAGGTTTAGGGTTAGGTTTAGGGTTAGGTTTAGGGTTAGGTTTAGGGTTATTTTTAGGGTTCTGTTACAGCGCGCTTCTGTCGGCACGCAGTTGTCGGCGCGCTGTTGTCGCACGGTTTTGACGGTGCGGTTTTGTCACTGCGCTTTAGTCTACCGCGGTTTTGTGGTGGAACCCCATTAATCCAGGAGAAGCACTTATATTCTCATCTACACAGCTCCAGAGGAAATATACCTCTTTAGGGAAGTCGAAGACTGGGTTCCAAATCTGAATTCCATTCAGCGACAGAGGAATATGAAATGTTACTGAAACAGAAGCATTCCGATGATACGTGTTCTTCAGCTAAATTGGAAGAAAACTCTGCATAAGAAAATGCATAGACTTTTAGCACAGGTCAATACTTTGCTTTTATAGGGATGGGTCTCCCTTGTAATGTAGACATGGGAACTACAATTGTGCACTTAAAATTCTTTATTCATGTTTCCATGACTCCACCTCCAGTACAGGTAGTCCTTCACTTATGACCACAACTGAGCCCAAAATTTCTGTGGCTGAGACAGTTGTAAATGAATTTTCTCCCATTTTACTACCTTGCTTGTCACAGTTGTTAAGTGAATTACTGCAGTTGTTAAGTTAGTAATACAGTTGTTCAGTGAATTTGGCTTCCGCATTGCCTTGGCTTGTCAGAAGGTCACAAAAGGGGATCGCATCAGAGGTGGTATTCAGCCGGTTCGCACTGATTCACCTGAACCGGTGGTGGAAATTTTCAGTGAACTGGTAGTTATGGCGGCTGGCCACACCCCCAAACTGGGCCCCCTGTCACCAGTTGCTCACCCTGCCCGCCCAGTCGCTCCTCGCTCGACTGATGCTTTACATACCGGCTCTCAAAGAGGCAGCAGCTGGTCGCAAGCCGCTGAAAAGTCCTTCAGTCAGTGAAAAAACTGTTGCCGTCGCCACCATGTTCTTTGTGCATGCGATTCCCATTATCTATGTTTTTGTGGGCTTGCAAGGCAATGGGATGGTTCACCGACAAAACCGCGAAGCCCTTATCCGCGCCGACTTAAGCGCAGAGGGCAAATCCGCGCCATCCGAAGCGCTAAGGAAAAAGGCAACCCTAGCGCGCCGACATAAGCACGGAGGGCAAATCCGCGCCTTCTGAAGCACTCAGCACCCTAACCCTAAACCTAACCCTAAACCTAACCCTAAACCTAACCCTAAACCTAACCCTAAACCTAACTCTAAACCTAACCCTAAACCTAACTCTAACCTAACCCTAAACCTAACCCTAAACCTAACCCTAAATCTAACCCTAAACCTAACCCTAAACCAAACCCCTAAACCTAATCCTAACCCTTACCTTAATTTAAATCGGCTTTCTGTAGCCGTGCTTTTTTAAAGTGCCCTTCTGTCGCCGCGCTGTTGTCGCCGTGGTGATGACGTCGCGGCTTTAGCGACGCGGTTTTGTCGCCGCTATTTTGACGAGCACGGTTTTGTCGGGCCACACAATGGGATACGCATGCACAAAGAGCATGGTGGTGACGGCAGCAGCTTTTTTGCGGAATGGAGGACTTTTCAGCAGCCTGTGGCCAGCCTCCTCCTCTTTGAGAACTGCTTTGCAAAGTGGCTCTCAAAGAGGCAGCAGCTGGAAGGCTTCTTTGCCAGCCAGCCACTTTCCAGCAACATCGGCTGACTGGTGGGGCCATTGAAAACTCCGGTCAACTTGCCTTCCAGACTCTGGACCACCTGCCGCAGAAGGTAAGTAACCCAAGAGGCGATGGAGAGGGGGGGGGAGAGGGGAAATGTGGGTGACCGGTGAAGAGAGGGTGGTGGTAGATAGCAAAAAATCCTAAAACTTTTCTTACCTTTTCCTGTGTGCGTGGCTATGTGGGGGGACCATGTGACTGAGTGGGTGTGAGCATGAGTGATGTCAAGTTGGCCATGCCCATTCAGTCACATGCCCCCCCCACCCTAGCCAGACCCACCACACCAGTAGTGAAAACTTTTGGATCCTACCACTGGATCACATGATCTTGGGACATTGCAACCATCATAAATACACGTCAATTGTCAAGGGTCTGAATTATGACCGTGTGATCATTTGCAATGGTCTTAAGTGTGGGAAAAGGTAATAAGTCACTTTTTAGTGCCATTGTAAACTTGAACGGTCACTTAATGAACTATGGTAAGTTGAGAACTATCTATACAAGTTATTCGGTTCCACCACAAAACCGCGGATGGCAAAATCGCGTTCGACGAAAGCGCGTACGTGATGTCATCACAGCGCGACGAAAACATCGCGCTGTGATCGATAAATGTAAAAATAAAGCGAAAACCTTACCCTAACCCCCCCAAACCTAACCCTAAACCTAACCCTAACCCTTACCTTTATGTGAATCGGCTTGCTTTAATTTTATTTTTATTTCAATTTTTAATTTTTTTCGTCGCGCTGTGATGACGTCAAATGCACGCTTTCGTCGAGCACGCTTTTGTGGACCGCGGTTTTGACGGGTCACGAGTTATTCTGGTCTCTGGGATCAGAGAGGAGGGCTTTCTGAGTGCCTGGTCTGAGGCACCCTTGCTCCCTCCCAGGATGCTCCATTCCAGCCTCGCTTGGCATAGTGGTTTTCCCACCCTCCCCTCTTTGTATCTTTGGAGTGCGCTAGAAAAAATGGAGGGAATGAGTGGGGCTTGGCAGGCAGCCTTGTTTGGGGCTGGGCTTATTGCCCAACTTGTCCTTACCAGATATTCTGCAGAGATAATAAAGGAGAATATTTGTAGCTCGGGGTTGACATGAGGGGTCCTGGGTGCTCTCTGAGCTTGCTTGTTTTCTTGCAGACATTTCATTACCCTAACTAGGTAACATCAATCAGTGCTAGTAAAGAGTGTTCACTGTCAGTTTATATGCTAGTGTCTTGTCTGCCTGAGTGGGTGGGTGGGTGGGTGGGAGAAGTCTTAGAGATCCCTTGGTTGGGCTGTTTACTCATGGCTCTTTGGCATTTTCTTGTTTGGAGTGTTGTTTACTTGGTCTGAAGGTGAGTTAATCTATGCTGAACATTCATCAGGTGCATGGGTGCACAATGCATGCAATCACTGAACTGGTTGTTAAACTGGTAGGATCCTACTATTGGAGAGCACTCAGTGGTGGAGAAATCTGGTAAGTGGCTATTTCTGAGTAGTGGACATAAAGTACATTTTTACAGACTAACAGAGTTGGGAGGGACTTTGGACTCTTGGACTCTTCTAGTCCAACCCCCTGCTCAAGCAAGAGACCCTATTACCATTCTGGACAAATAGCTGCCAAATCTCTTCTTGAAAACCTCCATTGATGAAACACCCACAAGTTCTGGAGGCAAACCTTCCATTGCTTAGTTGTATTTACTGTCAGGAAACATCTCCGTAGTTCTAGATACCTTTTCCTTCTTGCAAATGCTTCTCAAAGCATCCATCGCTATGTAAACTTGCTCCATTCTAAAGAAACACTTTCTCCATCTTAATAAATAGGCCTCTCTCTCTATTCTTAGTTCTTGGCCACAAAGCAAACCACATCCTTTTCACCTCGTATCGATGTTCCACAGTCCGAATTTCATCTTCCTGTCCGGCAGAAAAATCAACATACTTGGTTGATTCATCCAAGCTGGAAAAACACGATGAAAGATTAAGAAAAAAATATATATTATGCAATTGACCAGAATTTTGAGTTAATGAAGATTACAGTTGTGTTCCATTCATTCTTTAGCAATGTAAACCAAGAAAAATGGATGGCTGTGAAACGATCTAACACTTCACAGCAACTTCTTGAGAGATGGTTAAGTAGGGGGAGGCCTTCTTCTCAAATGCTTGCAGCCACTTACCTATTGATGAAAACGTAGATTGCATACTTGACGGGCAGCTCCATTTGATGAAACGTGTCCTTCGTGACAGCGACCGTATTTTCACTGTAGGGATACAAGGAAAAATGGGCAGAGCTGCAAACACAGCCGACCTGCACCTCTCTTAATTGCAGCTACTAAATGCTGTGCTGTTCCCCCCTCCCCCCCCCCGTCACATCACATTCAATATCATCTGATATCAAAGCGAGAAACTCGTTATCAATGAAGCTGAATTTATTTAAGGAACATTTGCACAACAGGATGTTTCCAGTTGTTGCTATATTTAAAGGCAGATCAAGGCTTGAGGTCAAAGGGATTTATGTTAGTCATGGCCATGGATAGGGGTCAGCAACCTGCAGCTCTGGAGCTGCATGTGGCTCTTTCATCCCTCTGCTTCAGCTTTGTGCTGCCAGTCAGTGCCACAATTTTGAGAGAAGCTTCCAGTTTGGGTGGGGGAGAAGTACAGTGTGCCAAGAGAAGACTCTATGGTAAAGGGTGGGTTTTTCAGTCAGCTCCACAATTGATAGGGCTTTCAGCTGGGACAGATAGAGGAAAAAAGGTGCTGTACTAGGAAGAGACTCTATGGTGGGGGGGAACCGAACCTCCGGTCAGCTCCAGAATTGAACAGGGGGCTTCCGGTTAGGACCTTTATGCCTCCCGATGTTTTCTTTTCTGTGGGAAACAGGTCCAAATGGCTCTTTGAGTGTTTAAGTTTGCCGGCTCCTGGCCATGGAGATTGTTGCCATCGGTTGGGTATAGATCAGTGGTCACCAACTGGTGATCCATGAACCCCTGGTGGTCCATGAGAAAATTTTGGTGATCCGCAGAAAAATTATTTGTATTTTTAAATATTGCACTAAATACTATATATCTTTTTTAAAAAATTCATGTTAGTGGTCCGTGGGATTCAAAACTATGGATTTAGTGGTCCCTGAGGTCTAAAAGTTGGTGAAATTCAGTTTTCAGTCTAGGTTATGAATTTTTTAAATATATTCACTTGATTCCTGTGCAACATAAAATATTGAACTAGATTACTTTATGCTGTGAATCCATCAAGGCTCCTAATGCTATTGTTATTATGCTTTGTGGAGCACAACACTTGTGGGATCACTTGAGGAAGCACTGTAAATTATTAGTGGAAAAACAACTGTAGACATCATGACAGCTAATCTGCTTTACATAGGAGAATGTTTGCAAGAGCCGTAGTGGCCCAGTGGTTAGAGTGCAGTACTGCAGGCTACTTCTGCAGACCGCCAGCTGCCTGCAATTTGGCAGTTCGAACCTCACAAGGTTCAAGATTGACTCAGCCTTCCACCCTTTCCAAGGTTGGTAAAATGAGGGCCTACATTGTTGGGGGCAATATGCTGACTCTGTAAACCGCTTAGAGACGGCTGTAAAGAATTGTGAAGCGGATATATATGTCTAAGTGCCATTGCTATTGCAATTTTAGTCCTGGGAAGTTTTACCTGGTAGCTGTGGTACTGATCTGCACCTTACTTCCTAGATTTGCATCTTGGGAAACAAAAAAATTGACAATGAAGATCACCTGGACCAAAGGAGACACAAAAGAAGGAGAGGAATACTTAAAGCAGAGCTGCATTATACCATTTTCTGACTATAAGATGCACTTTTTTGTCTCCCAAAAGGGGGTGAAAATTTCTGTGCGTCTTATAGATCGAATATTGCCAAAACCCCGCCCATCCTCCCAGCCTTTTTTTTGGGCCTCTCCCCTCCCAAAAAAACAGGCCGAAAAAGCCTCAAAAATGCCCCCAAAGCCTAAAAAACAGGCCAAAAAAAGCCTCAAAAACAGGCCAAAAGAAAAGCCTCAAAAATGGGTAGAAAAAAGGCTGGAAAAGGGCTGAAAAAAGGCCCCTAAAAGGTTCAAAAATGGGGCACACAGAGGCCAAAACCCTTTTGTGGTTGTAAATGAAGGTGTGTCTTATAGTTAGGTGCATCTTAAAATCCTAAAAATACGGTACATTCAATTCAGTTTTATACTTCATTAATAAACAGAAAGTTTGGCCATGAGAAACTGGAAGTTTCTCAGCCATTGTCGCAGCTCTGTCAAAGAGCTACAATCCCCACAATTTGGGGGTGGGAGGGTGGGACATCGGAGTGACCTTTGTGCAACAGAAATTTTAGAGTCAAATTTGTACACAATTATTTATTGCGAAGTAATTCTTTGAACTCCCAACTAGATCAGGAGCAAGACATTCTATCTTAATACTATTTTGTGATTTTTTGAGAACAAGCGATGGACATTCTCACAGAATAGATATTATGGGCTCTTTTTATAGGGAATTGCTCAACGTCCATGGAGATTCTCAATCATTCAAGTCATGGCTGTCCCAAAGGTGTTGTTGTTTTTCAAAAGGCAACTGGACTTTGTTTCTTCCTTGAAGACATTTTGCTTGTCTGGTGGCCCAAGGTTGAGGAGGAGGTAGCTACTTGGGTTGGCCGTTGCACACCCTACCAACTCTCCCACCCTGCCCCTCCAGCTGTTCCCATTAGAGACTGGGAGGTTCCTAGAGGAGCCTGGTCTAGGGTCCATTTGGATTTTGCGGGCCCCTTTCACAGTCAGAATTTCCTGGTGGTTGTGGATGCCTACTCCTGTTGAGTGGAACTCCTGTTCATGGCAACTACCACTGCAGAGTCCACCATATGGGTATTGCGGCAGGTGTTCGGCAGGCATGAGTTGCCGGACACAGTCGTGACCGACAACGGGCCTCAATTCACCGCCGCAGCCATCCAGGATTTCCTGACAGGGCAAGGGATCCTCCACGCCCCAACGGCTCCCTACCATCCTGCTTGCAATGGCTGGGTGGAACGAGCAGTCCGCTCAGCTAAAGAAGCATTGGGGCGCACAGACCGGGGGGATTGGTGGGATAAGGTGGCGGCTTATCTCCTCGGCCAACACTCCACCCCATGTCCCCTGTCCAACAAAAGCCCCGTGGAGCTGCTGATGGGCTGCCGTTTGTGAACCACCCTAGACAGGCTGCACCCTCTTTATAATGACATGCAACCTGGTGACCTGGGGGTGCATCCATGCCTCTTCGGGGAGGGGGACCTGGTCTTTGCCAGGAGTTTCTCAGGGGATCCAAGGTGGGTACCTGCCACCATCACCAAAGTAACCGGTCCCTGTTCTTATAGGGTCAGACTTCCCGATGGCAACAAGTGGCAGCGCCACGTGAATCAACTAAGGTGCTGCCTACCCCCCAAGGCCTTCTCCCAATCAGGCCTCTCCTGCCCGACCACCACCTCCTGGCAGCCTGCCCAGCACCTCCTCAATCCATCGCGACACCATTTCCACATCAACCCACCAAGGCCTTCTACCAATCAGGCCTCTCCTGCCCAACCACCAGCTTCGGGCAGCCTGCCCAGGAACCTCTCTAAGCCATTCCGTCGCCGCTAATTCACCTACCTGTTCCAAGCTTGCCGTCTCCTTTGGTAGGCTTTACCCGGACTTCCACTCCCATTAGGTGGAGCTGCTACAGGGGCGACCTACCTCGCCGACCGCTCCTCTGCAACTGTGTTGTTCTGGGCAGGTCCGGCGCCGCCCCGCCTATCTAAGCGAGTACACATGCGCTCTTACTGCGCATGCGTACCCACTGGGGGGGGGAGGAATGTTGAGTCCTCAACTTACGACCGGTCCTAGGTCCTCAACTTATGATCGGCTGCAAGATCTCAACTTACATCTGACAGTCGACAACTGCTCAGCCGCGCCTAATTGGATAAGGCGCGGCTGGCTGAGCGCGGGCTGTTTGCTCCATTTCCATTGGTTGCCCTGCTTGACAGCTCACGTATAAATAGCTGTCAAGCAGGGCGAGGTGCTGAACTCTGTACATAGTTATTCTGGTTAGCTGTCCTTTTGAAATAAAGCTGTTCTACTTACCTCAGCCGTTCCATTTCTCTTCAATCAGTCCAGCATTCAATATCGTCCAAGAAGCTTTTTCAGTTCTGAAGAAAAACTGAGGAAGCTTTTTGGATGAGAAGTGCAATGCCTTCAAGGAGGAAACAGTCCAGTTTTGAAAAAGTAACTTTGGGACAACCATGACCTAAGAGCCGAAGTGGCGCAGTGGTTAGGGTGCAGTACTGCAGGCCACTTCAGCTGACTGCTATCTGCAGTTCAGCGGTTCTAATCTCACTGGCTCAGGGTTGACTCAGCCTTCCATCCTTCCGAGGTGGGTAAAATGAGGACCCGGATTGTTGTTGGGGGCAATATGCTGACTCTGTAAACCGCTTAGAGAGGGCTGAAAGCCCTATGAAGCGGTATATAAGTCTAACTGCTATTGCTATTGCTATAGATAACTGAGACTCTCTATAGACATTTTGCAACAGGAGTTGCTACTAACTCTTGATTTTATAGATAAAGCCAACCACCACAATTGGACAAAAGATTCCATGTGTTGGAGTATTACCAACACCATGTCAGCCTTTGAATGGAAATGGTCAACCTTTCTTGGACTTTAGATCGATACTGTCAATTATTCTGGGGTCATAGATGGGCACTAGACTAACATAGAAGAGAACAGTACCTCAGCCATGCTCCGGAAGATGGGCTGATTGATGCCACAGGTTGTATTCCTCACAGATCCTTCTACAGCAGGAAAAGGGGTGCACTTAATGACCACGTATTTTCTGTTGGACTGAGGAGAATGATCATGAATATAACTAGTTATAGACAGCACCTTCTTTGGAAATTTCCCCAGAACACTCTCTGTTCTGGTGTCTCTGATTTCTTTCTAATCTTCATACCTGCACTAATATATATCTGCGGTAGGACAGTGAAGATGGGTAGATGAAAGTCAGGTTGGTGCTATAAGAATCCTCTCCATCATTCCGGAGGAAAACAGTAACATTGAGGTCCAGGGTTAGGCCAACTACCAATTCGTTCAAACTGAAAATAAGAGGGAAAATGTCGTAAGTTGATGGCTACTTGCATATACCATGCAAATATATTACAACATGCGAGGGCTGGGAAGAACTTCATGCATATGAAAGGCCAACTTCAGCTAATTTGAAGGTAGGGGTAGCTGCAATTTCACATTTCTGTATATATAATAATAATACGTAAAGGTAAAGGTTCCCCTCGCACATATATCCTAATTGTTCCTGACTCTAGGGGGCAGTGCTCATCTCCGTTTCAAAGCCGAAGAGCCAGCGCTGTCCGAAGATGTCTCTATGGTCATGTGGCCGGCATGACTAAATGCTGAAGGCACACGGAACATTGTTACCTTCCCACCAAAGGTGGTCCCTATTTTTCTACTTGCATTTTTATGGGGTTTCCTTCTGCGAGGTTGGCAGAAGCTGGGACAAGTAATGGGAGCCCACTCCATTATGTGGTGCTAGGGATTCGAACCACCAAACTGCCGACCTTTCTGATCGACAAGCTCCACGTCTTAGCCACTGAGCCACCCTACATAATAATAATAGTAAATTCAGGCAGTTGAAATTCATCCAGCTAAAAGTTGAGAAAGACCGAGATAGGACCACACCAATTTCCAAACAGAGTAGTTTGGTAATGCAGCAAGAGTTCTGCCTTATACAAGTAGTCCTCACTTAATGACCGGCTGCCTAGTAACCATTCGAAATTATGAAGGAATCCCCCAAAGTGACTTATGACCTGGTTTCAGAGTTCTACTGGCTGCTCACATCTCATTTTGGATGCTTGGTACATTGTTCGCTTTTATGGCCATTTGCAGCATTCTGTAGTCACGGGAACATGAAGCCTGTGGAAATGTGGCTGCTATAAAGATGAAAAGCATACTGTACCCTGAGAAATTGAAGGATGTTTTTAACTGGTCTTTACAGATTCCATCTTTTCCACAGTCCTTCTCAAAGGGCAGCTACGAGGGCATGAGGGAAGAATGGAGAGAAAACATCAGTCTCTATGAACAGGTGAGATGAAGGATAAAATACTAGAGCAGGGTTTCCCAATCCAATGGTGACTTTAAGAGTCATGGACTTCAACTCCCAGAATGCCACAGGAATTCCCAGACATGAGGAATTCTGGGAGTTGAAGTCCATAAGTCTTAAAGTTGCCAAGGTTGAGAAACCTTGTAGAGGTTGAATCCATACAACATGCCTTTCAATTCCAAATCTTTCTGTGTAGAAGTTGATACCACATTTATTATCGTCTTGTTTATATCACCACCTGTAGAAGCTTGGAACATTGATTCTCGATTTAATTCCGAAAATCTTGGACTTAGTCCTTCGGAGATAGAACTCACTGGGTCACACCTGTAACTCAATTGGATTCCATGATGGACTTGCATCAATGTCATTTGAGGGACCACCCCTTCCCAATTACATCTGCCAGTTCCAGTAGATCCAGCAGAGGAGGCGTGTTACAGGCCTTCCTCAAGTAGGTGTGTTATGGGTCCTATTACTACTAAGAGTCTGCTAAATTGCTATTATCTGTCAGGACCCTAACAATAGGCCTTTTCTGCTATGGCACCCGCCTTAAGGGATATCATCCAAGATGAGGCTGGGCCTATAGTACTAACAATAACACTTATATACCAGTTCATAGTGCTTTTACAGCCCTCTCTAAGTGGTTTACAAAGTCAGCATATTGCCCTCAACAATCCAGGTCCTCATTTTACCCACCTCAGAAGGATAGAAGGCTGAGTCAAACTTGAGCCAGTGAGATTTGAACTGCCGAGCTGCAGCTAGCAGTCAGCTGAAGTAGCCTGCAGTACTGCACTCTAACTACTGCGCCATATCAGCTCTTATCATTATTAACTTTTGGTAAGTTTTTTAAAACATGACAATGCCATCAAACTTGTGAGATTATTTGTTGTCTAGAGTCACATTTTGTGGGAGGTGCGGCTATATAAATGTGATGAAAAAATAAATAAATGTTAAATTAATCTCCGCCAATTGACTAGCTGAGCTTTTATGACCAGAGAGTCCTTTCACATGACAAATAAAGAAACAATTTGTTGCTGAGGTAAAACTTTCAGCAGAACCATTTTTGATGGAAAGAATTTGCAGAAGGAAGTAGAAAGGCTTGTCAGACACCTGTTCTCCAATGTCAGCTCTATAAAGTAGATTAGATTAATAAACAGACACTGAACAGACCTAAAGCTATGGTTATTAGAATAACTGTAGCAACAAAATCTTGCACTTTCCTTCCACCTTATTCATGAGAATTAGTGAGGGATGGGGCTAACTCAGTATTTTTGTAAAGCATTAGGATAGTGCAATGGTTAGAATGCAGTATTCCAGATTAATTCTACTGACTGTCAGCAGTTCGATCCTGACTAGCTCAAGGTTGACTCATTCCATCCTTCCGAGGTGGGTAAAATGAAGACCCAGATTGTTGGGGGCAATATGCTGACTCTGTAAACTGCTTAGAGAGGGCTGTAAAGCACTGTGAAGCGGAATAGAAGTCGACGTGCTATTGCTATGTTTGTAGCCTGATAACAAGCCTGGTTTATTTCATCATTTGTTTTTATTATCAAATGTATGTTGCCATCCATCTGAGCAGAAAATGGTGAGATATCACTGTCTTGGTGGAAGATCTTCCTTCTGCCCTTCAAGGCCATTTTCTATACTCACTACATCTTTGTGCAATGGTACCTCATCTTTAATGGCTTCAGGGAGACACAATGAATACCAAACAACTTTTTCCCAAAAGGAATAATGTAGGGAATCACAAAGCAGCTATCATTCCCGCCAGTCCACCCCGTCACTCACTTTTCATTTACCACCATTTATGCATCTCCCTTCATTCCATGCACATACACAATAAAGATAGGTAAGGCAGTATATGCAAGGAATGAACAAATGAAGGAAAAACTACCTCCATTCCTGAATATCTAACTTGTGTGTTGAGTACCAAACAAGCAATAAGTACCAGCACAAAATGTTTATGTCAAAATGCATTAAGTACCAAATCCGATGAGTTTAAAAGCAGTTGAGTATCGAGGTACCAGTATATTACGCTTCGATTTCATACCTTTTCTGTATGTATTTTCTGTTCAAGCAAGTGACACTAGAAGAATGCACACTGAGCATGTACTTACAGATGCCGGAATAAGAACAGGTGCGTCTTTCTGTAGGATGGCCCGCACATTGTTGGCACGTTGGATGGGCTCTCCTATCAGGGTATAACTCAGCTGGAGGATTATGGGGGTGAGGCTGTCTTCTATGCAAGTCTTTTCATCAGGGGAAAACAATAAAAGAAGAACTGCTTGATTTCATGGCCGCATCTTATGTTTCACATTAGGTTCCACCAGAAAACCGCGGTAGACTAAAGCGCGCTCGACGAAAGCGCGTACGTGACGTCATCACAGCACGATGAAAACAGCACGCTGTGAGTGGTAAACTTAAAATTAACGCGTAAACCTAACCCCCCCAAACCTAACCCTAAACCTAACCCTAAGCCTAACCCTTAACCTAACCCTAAACCTAACCCTAACCCTAACCCTAAACCTAACCCTAAACCTAACCCTTAACCTAATGCTAACCCTTAACCTAACCCTAACCCTAACCCTAACGCTTAACGTAACCCTAAACCTAACCCTAACCCTAACCCTAACCCTAACCCTAACCCTAACCCTAACCCTAACCCTAACCCTAACCCTAACCCTAACCCTAACCCTAACCCTAACCCTAACCCTAACCCTCACCTTTATGTGAATCGGCTTGCTTTAAAAGCGCTTTTTAAAGCACCCTTTTTCTTTCTTGTCGTGCTGCTGATCACGTCACGTACGCGCTTTAATCGGGTGCGCTTTAGTGGACCGCGGTTTTGACGTGCCACGTCACATTAAAGATCAGACATTTATTTATTTATTTATTTTAAAAACCTGTTTTTGATCTGAATCCTACCCATCCCCACCCCTTCCAAAACCTCTTCTCTCACCGGTAATTTTATTCGGTACTGCCTGGATTCTGGCCTCACACCAATCTTCATCTCTTCTGTGAGGGTAGACAACTCTGAACCCTGGTTAAAAACGGCTCGTACTTTCTGTCGGCCAGGATCCAAGGTCAAAGTGTACCGAATGGTGCTCAAAATGTCACTGCCTGAAGGAAATTACAATCAAATTCAGAACACCTGGATTCTAAAAAGGTCCTTGATAAATAGTACAACTTTCCTTACAAGAGCACAAAATTTTGATGAATTATAACTAGGAAGTCCCTTCTATTGTCTTGGATTTCTCTGAGGACGTTGTCTTTAAGGATGCTAGGTTTAATAAAGGATTGTATTGAAATATTACCCTGGTGTATTTTCCACAATTATTTATTTATGGAAGAAAACTGCAGAAAACAGTGAACAAAAATCCGCTAGAGTGAAACCCTCTGATTTTATGAGATGCTACTCCAGCAGTGAAATTCAGCAAGTTCTGGCAGGTTCTGGAGAACCAGCAGCAGAAATTTTGAGTAGTTTGGAGAACCGGTGAATACCACCTCTGGCTGTCCCCAGAGTGAGGTGGGAATTGAGATTTTGCAATATCCTTCCCCCAGGAGTGCGATGGGGAGATTTTGCAGCACCTTTCTCCTGCCATGCCCACCAAGCCATGCCCACAGAACCAGTAGTAAAAAAAAATTGAATTTCACCACTGTGCTACTCAGATCTCTGGAGGCTTCCTATGGATGGACACAAATCAAAATTGCACTTTAGAAGATCCCAACGTTGCCCTTCAGAATGCAGATGAGCTGAAAGGAAGAAATCATCTGAGAAATTGTGCGGAAGCCCAAATGGTACCTTTGAAGATCTGTAAACTTACCGAAATTAAATCGGGAGTCTTCCTGGATTTTAAAGTTGACTGTTGCTGTGCTGATTTCCTTGTTCAGCATTTGCTGGTCCCCACACTCAAAGGCAGAGATGGGGATCATAGTTGGGTTAAAAGTTATTCCAACCACCACATTGACCACAGGTCGGGCTCTACAGCAGACATAAATAGGCAAAAAATTTTTTTTCCAAAAAATGTCATTTAGATTTACAAAGTGCACATAATCCTCAACTTATGACTCAGCAAACTTTTGAAGTCATGACAGAACTCCCTGGCAATAGTTACACCCTAGATTTGAATTTCCAATAGTTGGTGCCACGCCCCAGTCATATGACCACACTTTGGGCATTCGGCAACCGGGCCACGACAACCATTTGCAGTATCCTATGGTTGCACAATCGAACTTCATGAATTTTTGGTTTTTAGCAAAAGCATGGCCATTGCAAACAATTGGTTCGCATAACTCTTGTGGCGTTTGCTTAACAACCACCACAGAAAAGGTCATTAAAAACAGCTGGGTCAGCTGGGTGACCTGTTTCACAACTCTCATGAGACATAATCCAGCCTGAATGTCATCTGTACTTTTTGACCTGACTGACAACTTACAAAGCGACATTTCCATAAATTGGTGTTGCACGTGTCCGTGTGTGTTTCCGTACAGATGTAGGAATTACATTACTTTTCCATTTTAGTTATTCTGTTTCCCTCCCTGGATAATAAGCCCAATCGGGCTTTTGAGCGCATGTGTTAAAATAAGCCCTCCCCTGAAAATAAGCCCTCCCAAAAAATATTGCAACACAGCAGCAGCCATGAGGTAACCACACTCACCGCCTTCTGCACCTCAAAAATAATAAGACCTCCCTGAAAATAAGGCCAAGTGCTTATTTCAGGGGTCAAAAGAAAATAAGACCCAATTTTCAGGGAAACATGGTAGCAAAATGTTTGAGATCAAACCTAAGCCTTCTTGTCTTTCCTGATTGAGCGTGATCGGTTTTGCTTTTCCTTGCCCCAATCAATTAAAAGATTTAATTTACAGATCAGATTTCTCTTACTCCTCATTAGAAATG
This sequence comes from Thamnophis sirtalis, assembly GCF_051295495.1. NCBI lineage: Eukaryota > Metazoa > Chordata > Lepidosauria > Squamata > Natricidae > Thamnophis > Thamnophis sirtalis. Next base: position 122,788,619 of record NW_028261384.1, read on the forward strand.
GACAATTGTGTACCTGGAAGCCATCTTTTACATTTGGGTCTTCAGGCCTGCCATGTTTTCTACTGTGGGAAAATGGGAGGGGGGATTGTATGGAATATGGGTGATATATAGTCAAAATAACATTCTTTTCTCAGAGAATCAGGGACAGTTTGCCTGGCAGCTGAGTTGAGGTGAATGGGAGGAATCTCCAGTTTTGGATGGTGCCTGATTGGATCATGTGATGGACACGTGGGGGCTGGGCAGGGACTTGAACTTTCTTTTAGTTGGGGAAAACATGGAAACTTTCAGATTCGGGTTCCCCCAGATGTGTGCCAATATGACATCTGTAATAAAATGGAACTTTGAGAAAACTCAGGTCTTGGAGTCTTCTTTCATTGGGGGTATTACTTGGAAACCTGACACTCTTCTTCAATACTTTGAAAGGGTGAATTCACACCAATAGTTTTTACATAAAACATTGGAAAGTTGTAAGATGGGTAGTTATATAAATGCTTTAAAGGGCAGAACAGAACTGAACAGAGCAGAATAAGTACAGAGAAGAGCAACAAAGATATTAGGGATCTGGAGCAGAGGTTGTATTCAGCCAGTTCTCTTCAGTTTGGGCGAACTGGTAGTGATGGCTGCGGGAGGCTCCCCCCACCACCCGCCCCCAATGTAATGTGCAAGCACGCACACACTCACATTTGTGAACTGGTAGGGAAGGTAAGTGAATCCCACCGCTGATCTGGAAGCTAAACCATGCAATGAACAATTGAGGGGAATACCCATGTCTAGTCAACCCTAAGGTCAGGGGTGGGTTCCTGCCAGTTCTAACCTCTTCTATAGAAGAGGTTCCACAAATCTACAGTGCCATTTGGGACCGGTTCCCGCTCCCTCCCCACGCCCGTCCACACATCATCAAGATGAAGAGTGAGAGGAGGAATTCTGGAGTTGAAGTCCACAAGTCTTAAAAGTTGTCATGTTTGAACACCCCTGTGGGGTTTTTTCTAAAGGGTTAGGGGTGCAAAGGTCTTGTAACTTGACAGCTTTAAGACTTGCATGCTTCAAATGCCAGCGTTTCTGAGGCAACATTTTGGTTATTAAGCAAGAGCTTTGTTAAGTGAGTTTCACCACATTTTACAAGTTGGCCGCACCCACCCAGTCACATGGCTGGCAAGCCACTCCTACAAAGCAAGCCACACCTACAGAAGAGGTTCTAAAAAAATTCGAAACCCACCACTGCCTAAGGTTGACATGATAGCAGTCTTCCAATATTTGAGGGAATGTTACAGAAAAAGTGAGGGTCAACCTTTTCAAAAATGCACCTCGAAGTTAGGACAAGAAATAACGGTTAGAAGAAGGAGAGAAACAACCTAGAATGAAGGAGAAATTTCCTGACAGTGAGAACAATTAACCAGTGGAACAGCTTGCCTCCAGAAGTTGGGGGTGCTTTATCACATGAGGTTTTTAAGAAGAGACTGGACAGCCATTTATCCAGAATGGTAGAGGGCAGTGATGATGAACCTTTTGTGGCTCACATGCCAAAAGTGGGGGGAGTGCAGGGGGGGGGGTCGTGCATGGGCGTGCCACACCCATAATGCTATGCGTACTACAGTGGTGGGTTTCAAAAAATTTTGGAACCTCTTCTGTAGGTGTGGCCTGCTTTCTGGGTCCATTGGTGGAACCTTTTCTAACCGGTTCAGTAGATTTGACGAACCGATTCTACCGAATAGGTGCGAACTGGTAGGAACCCACCTCTGGTGCACTACCCCTGTGCACATGCGCACACAACCAGCACTCCCCCCCTTTTTGCCCTCCCCAGGATTCAGAGGCTTTATAGGAGCCTGGGAAGGGTGAAAACAGCCTCCCAACCCTCCCCCCCGCCGAGGCCCTCCAGAGCGCGAAAAAACAGCCCAAGGACAAAGCGGATGTTTGGGAACATACTTCCGGTTTGCTCGTAGGGTAGTTTGTTGCCCTCTGGAGCCTTTAGGGAGGCCTCCTGAAAGCTCAGGAGGGCTAAAACCGGCCCTACAAGCAAACTGGAAGTACGTTCCTAAACTTCCGGTTTGCTCTTAGGGCCGTTTTTTCGCGCTCCGGAGGCTTCAGGAAAGCTCCTGAAGCTTCCGGAAGGCCAAAAAGGGCCTCAAAAAAAGGCTGAAATGAGCTGGCAGCTGACAGGGCAACGCCTCGCGTGCCTATACAAATGGCTCCACGTGCCACTTGTGGCATGGGTGCCATAGGTTCGCCATCAAGAAGGGAATTGGACTAGAAGATCTTCAAGGTCCCTTCCAACTCTGTTATTCTATATTCAGGATCTAACAGAACAGAGTAGAAATCAGCCTTACCTTAGGAGCAGCACTTGTCCATCAGCTCCAACAGCCAGATCTGGGAGTCCGTCTCCTGTAATTTCTGACCCCCCATCAATAGCTTGTCCAAAATATTGAAGCCTATTGGCAAAGGCAGAAGCTGGGATGCGCTGCAAAGAAGAAACATAGCAATGGCACTTAGACTTATATACCGCTTCACAGTGCTTTACCCACTAAGCAGTTTTCAGAGTCAGTGTATTGACTCCAACAATCTGGGTCCTCATTTTACAGACCTCGGAAGGACGGAAGGCTGAGTCAAGCTTGAGCCGTTACGGGTTAAACTCCTGGTTGTAGGCAGAGTCAGCCTGCAATACTGCATTCTAACCACTGTGCCAACACGGCTCATAGAGTAAGAAGATAGAGGCGGGGAGAGGTGAAAGGGATGGGGGCAGCTGAAGGCTCACCTGGCTAAAAACAGGGTTAAGGGAACTACTTGTCCCCTGGAAGATGTACACAGCTCCTTGATTCCCATCCTCCAGTGGTGCCCCAACAGCAACATCTGTCCACTTATCCCCAGTAATTTCCCCAGCTTCTGTTATGCTGGTTCCAAAGCGGCCCAATGGGTGACGGGGCTCCCCTTGCAATTCCACGTCACAGGAAAATGTTTCTCCCTGAGGAATGGGGGTAAAGGAAAGACACGTGAATTGGGGGTGGGGGCAGCGTTTTCAACAGAAGCCATTCTGCAATCAAACCCATTAATAACAGCCCAGCATGTATTTCTGTTCACCTCCCCTGCAGGATGTGTTCCAAAATGTCAGGATGGAGGCCGCAATGGTGCAATGAAAGCTTCACAATGCACATAAACAACAACAACAAAAAATGGGAATTGTTTGGCACTGCTGCAGGTGACATCTTGACTTTTTTGGCCTTATTTTGCAGCCACTCCTGTGCTGCCACACAGCTGGACCGTTCTACTATTTATTTTATTTTTTATTTTATTTTATTGTCACTTATAGGCCGCCCTTTTTCCTGAGGGGACTCAGGGCAGCTTACAACTCATGGGAAGGGGGTGCAAGACAGAACGTAAAATAATATGTGGGTACAAATAATAATAGCAATAAAACACAACATTCATTCAACATTCGGGTGGGGTGTATGAAGATCTTATCCCCAGGCCTGACGGGATAGCCAGATCTTAAGGGCTGTGCGGAAGCTCTGGACTGTGGTGAGGGTGCGAATCTCTACGGGGAGATCATTCCAAAGGGTCGGAGCTGCTACTGAGAAGGCTCTCCTCCGCGTAGTCGCCAGTCGGCACTGACTGGCGGATGGAACTCGGAGGAGGCCCACTCTGTGCGATCTGATGGGACGAAGGGAGGTAATCGGCAGAAGGCGGTCTCTCAAGTACTAGTCAATTCACATCTGCAATCCTGTCTTTTTGATTCTCCAACAACCTGAGCTAAATGCTGTTATTTTTCCTCAGAATTCATTGTAGCTAGACTCAGCCTAGCTGCTTGAGAAAGGCAGAGTAGAGTAGGGTAGGATAGGATGCAGTGGTGGGTTTCAAAAATTTTTAGAACCTATTCTGTAGGTGTGGCCTGTTTTGTGGGAGTGACTCAGCGGTCATGTGACCATGTGGGCGTAGCCAACTTGGAAAATGTGATGAAACTCACTTAACAACACTTTTTGCTTAGCAACCAAAATTTTGGACTCCATTGTGGTCGTAAGTTCTTTCTTTCTTTCTTTCTTTCTTTCTTTCTTTCTTTCTTTCTTTCTTTCTTTATCTCTCTCTCTCTCTCTTTCCTTCCTCCCTTCCTTTTGTCTCTCTCTCCCTTTATCTGTCTATCTTTCTTTCATCTCTTTCTCCCACTTTCTTTTTCTTTCTTCCTTCCTTTCTCTCTCTCTCTCTTTCCTTCCTTCCTTCCTTTTGTCTCTCTCTCCCTTTATCTATCTATCATTCTTTCTTTCATCTCTTTCTCCTACTTTCTTTCTTCCTTCCTTCCTTTCTGTCTGTCTCTCTCTGTCTCTGTGTATGTGTGTGTCTGTCTGTCTGTCTCTCACTCTGTGTATCTCCTCCCTCCCTCTGTATGTGTGTGTCTGTCTGTTTTTCACTGTGTGTGTGTGTGTGTGTGTGTGTGTCTGTCTGTCTGTCTCCATCTCTCTCCCTCTCTCTCTCTGTCTGTAAGCCGCTGTCGTGCCTGGATCAGGCTGAGCTGCCTGTCCTTCTTCAACAACTCCGGGGTTGCACATCCATCATAAAATCCATCGGGTCATCCAAAATCCATCAGGTCATCCAAAGTAGAGGGGCTCAGCATGACCTTGGCTGAGTGCATGCAAACGCTCAAATCCGCTGCTCGCCACTCCTCAACTAGTTGCAAAGTTCTATCCAGAGATTCTGGCGGTCAGAGGCAGCGCTCGCCTATAGAGCTTTGGCAAAGGAGATTTTTTTTCTGCGGGATGGAGACTGGGCGGCTGGGAATTTCCCCGATATCCGTATTCCATCCGCCAGTCAGTGCCGACTGGCGACTACCCGGAGGAGAGCCTTCTCTGTTGCGGCTCCGACCCTCTGGAACAATCTCCCCGTGGAGATTCGTACCCTCACCACCGTCCAGGCCTTCCGCACAGCCCTCAAGAACTGGCTAGCCCGTCAGGCCTGGGGATAAGTCTATTTTCGCCCCTCCCGAATGTTGAGTGAATGTTGAGTTTTATTGTTTAATTTACTTTTGTTCACATTTCTTTTTGTACTGTCCTACACTCCCTTTCCTTTGTGATTGTAAGCCGCCCTGAGTCCCCTCAGGGAAAAGGGCGGCCTATAAATGTCCAATAAATCCAAATCCAAAATCCAAAACGCCAAGATCGGCACGCTTGGGACTGCTGCTGCAATGTCCAGAGAGGCTAAATCAAGCCATGCACCTCTCCCATCCAAGAAACTTCGCGCTCTTCTCCATGCTTTCCTCAGTTCATCGTGACTGCAATAGACGTCCAGAAGCGGCGGGGGCTGTCGGGCTGGAAACCCAAGCCCCAAAAGCTGCTGCGCCAGCAAAGAGCTTACTTACCTCCTTGGCAGGTAGCAATAGAGAGCCAAGGACTCTCTATAGGGCTCTTAGAGGCGTGGTGTGGATGGGTGGGGGGGAGCGAGTGGACAAGCAGTGAACGGATGGGTGGGGCCCGGGGGTGAGCGAGTGAGGGGGGAGTTCCACTGGTGGAACCGGTTCTAAAGTGCACGCTAGATTTGTGGAACCTCTTCTAGCGAACTGGTTAGAACCGGCAGGAACCCACCCCTGGTAGGGTAGGGCAGGGTAGAATAGAACAGAATAGAATAGAAAATATGGAACAGAACAGAACAGAATTCTTTATTGGCCAATTGTTATTGGACACAGAAGGAATTTGTCTCTGGTGCCTAAGCTCTCAGTGTACATTCAAGTAACAAGTGATAAATCATGATTCTAATCATAAAATACATTCATCATAAATTATAAGATCCAACACTCAGTGATAATCATAGCATTCTAAGTAAGCAATCAATGTGAATCATACTAGGATTCTAAATAAAACAATTAATATAAATAATAAGATACAAGTAACAGAGTCATAAGAAGATAAGGAATAATTAGATAAAATGGGAAGGATACAGTAATAGTAATGCAGCCCTACTACCACAACACAACACAACACAGCACAGCTCCAACCCCCAACCCCCCAGTCCAGTTCTTTACTTACCCGCCTTTCGCAAACGTAGACCTTTCCTCCTGCAATGCCATCATAGTACATAGGGGCGCCAATGAGGATCAAATCAGTATTTCCGTCTCTGTTCAAATCCACAGCACACAGGGAAGCCCCAAAATATGAGCCGATCTGGGGGGACTTTAAAATTTCCATTTTAAAAAAATATTTTCCCAGTTTGACCAGTTTCCCTGACCCCCCTCCCTTTTTTTTTCTTTACCCCCAGTGCGTCCCAGCAAAGCCTCCGTTGCCAGCGACAGGAAGGAAATTAACTTTGCACTGATCACCAGCACTTCCTTTTAATGACCCCATAACCCCTTGCGGGGTGGAGTCTGGGCAACTGAATGGAGCTAGTAGAGTGTTTAATGGCCAGATGCCCTTCCTGTCACCAATGCAGAGTTTTGTTCAGCGGATCTAGTCTCACTGTGCTTAGAGAAAGAAATATCTGCCTCTTCCTAGGATCGAACTCACAGCCTCCTGATTCTGAGGCAAGAGCTCCACTGCACCACTCCAGCTATGCACTGATGATGTTGCCTAATTTGGTAATAAAACATTTGCAAGAAAACCACCAAGGTCAGAGAACACCAAGCAACTTGAAATTTAGCATAGGGTTTATTAGCTTAGGATGCTGCAGCCAAAGGTGGCAAGAGCTGTGGATCCATTCAAGCATTCAACCTCTGGATAGATAGTTGATGGATTTCCACTCAAGAATATTCAGATTCATGGCTCCAAAGTTTGGAAATCCCTTATTGGGAGCTCTTGTGTGGCATTTGTAATAGTTTTAAATAGCTGCTATTTAAAATTACTATACATGCAATACAAGAGCTCCCAATAAGGGATTTCCAAACATTGGAGCAGGTTTCTGATTTCACGAAAGGGTATATATTCAGAGGCTCAAACGCCTCCTTAAATCTGGAGGGGCTAAAAAAAAGTTGAGGTTTAGTAGATAGCTATAAGGCTTTAGGACTTTATTTGTTCCAATGCCTGAAATATTTAATTTTTTTCTGGAATTAAGGAATGTGCTTTCAGTGGGAGAAAAATATAGAATAACGGGCTTAAAAGGGGCCTTGGAGTCTTCTAGTCCAACTCCTGCCCAAGCAAGAGACCGCCTGCTGCCAATTATCTCCCACAGACCCATTAGATCTCACAGGGTTGGCCTCCTTTGGGTGCCATCTACCAGCCAATGCCACCTGGCTATTACCCAGGGGAGGGCCTTCTCTGTGGCAGCTCCAGCCCTCTGGAATGAACTCCCCGCAGGGATTTGGACCCTCACCTCTCTCCAGGCCTTCCGAAAAGCCATCAAAACCTGGCTTTGTCGGCAGGCCTGGGGGTGATGAGTTCCCTCCCCTCTCGACATGTATGGTTGTGCGACTGTTGCCTACTTTTATTATTTGTATTTTGTCTTTTATGTTCCCCCTTTTTTCCCCTTTGAATTGTTCGCCACCCTGAGTCCTCCCGGAGAAGGGCGGCATACAAATAATAAAATACCAATACCAATACCAAGAGACTCTACACCAGTGATGGCAAACCTTTTCAACTCGTCTGGGACATGTGCATGCTAGAAAATTAACTTCTGGTTTCCGGTGCGCGCCTGCACGCCTGGTTACTGACCCACATGCGCACATGACAATCAGCTGGCCGGCACGCATGCTCACGCCCGGCTCTTTCAGTTTCCAGCACTGCTGCCTGCACAAAGGCTAGCCAGTCGTGGCACATGCATGCATGCCAGAAACCCAGAAGAGGAACGGACGATGCGACATGTACCAGGCGACATGGCTCTGTGTGCCACTCTGTGGGTCTACATCATTCAAGATAAACGGCTGTCCACTTTCTTCTTAAAAGCCTTTAAAAGCCTCCAGTTGATGGAGCATCCACAATTTCTGGAGGCAAGGCTTTCCACCGATTAATTGTTTTAATTGTTAGGAAATGTCTCCTAAGTTCTAGGTTGTAACTCTGATAAGTTTCCATCTGTTATTTCTTGTCTTACCCTCTGGTGCTTTGGGGAAAAGGTTGTCCCCCTCTTCTCTGGGACAGCCTCTCAAACATTGGAAGGTTGATATGAAGAGAGAAGTCTTCTTCTCTGGTTGATGGACCATACACCCAATCAAAATACACTTACAAGTTAAATCAGGGGTGTCAAACTCAAGGCCCAGGAGCCGGAGCGGGCCTGCGGGCCCACCCTGGAAACAGCAAAGGACCATCTCACAGTGCCTTTGCCAATGAAAAGGGAGCTCGGGGAGGCCGCACACAGCCCACCGCAGCTCCATTTTCCCTCGCAGAGGGCTGCAAAACAGAGCCTGGAAGGACCAACGTGGCTGGAAATGGGGCTTCAATGAGTGACATCGAGCTGGCCATTCCCACCCTGGCCACACATATACACCCCACGAAACACAACCTCGATGTGTCCCTCAATGAAATCGAGTTTGACAGTCCTGAGTTAAATCAATTCTGCAGGCCATCAGAACTCAATTTACCTGCCCTAAAGAGAGCTCTGACTTCGGCTTCCACTGTCTTCTCCTCTGGCTGAACCAGACGACTTTGCCCACGTGTTGATAACGTGGGGCTCCCACCACGAAGCTGCTCTGTCCGTTGAGTCGAACTTCTTGAATTGAGTAACCTGGTGAGGAGGATGCAAGAATGAACAAGGAAGAGGATGAAACAAAGGCGCACAACTTATTTACAAGTTTATAAAAGGCATTCTCAACTAGCAAGGATAATGCAGATGCTTCTGGGGTATGTTTAGTCCAAGATTAAAATTAGCCACAAGCAACTGTCCATGGCAGCAAGAACAAATACCTAGATCTCCCTTCCTTATATCCTCAAGTTACATTTTTAAATAATATTTTTATTATTTAAGTTTCAACACTTTGCATTGTAATACAAATTAACACAAAAAGGAACTCTGAACCAATAAAGTAACAAAATAAATGCCTGAAACAAACATAACAAAAAGTGAACCCTGACTTTATTTGAACACAGAGATATTAACAATACAACCACCTCATAGAACATAAAATCATAGGGTTGGAAGTGACCTTGGAGGTCTTCTTCCCCCAACCCCTTGTTCAAGGCAGCAGTCTCATACCATCCCAGTCAAATGGTTGTCCAGTCTATTCTTGAAAATTTCCATTGAGCAGTTGTGGAGCATCCACAACTGCAGAAGACAAGCTACTCCTTTGATTAATTGCTCTCACTGTCAGAAAATATTTTCCTTACTTCTAGGTTATATCTCTCTTTGATAAGCTTCCACCCATTACTTTGTAGGAAGTTTAAATCCCACCGCTCTCCTAGAAAAAATGAAATATCCTGGGAAATATTGAAAAGGCAGAATATTATATTTCTCTGGATAAGGAATGGAGAAATGTGTTTTTAGGCAGGAAACAGACTCACTCTTAATAGCCCCCACTTTTCTCAATGGGCCATTGGGGGCTCTGAGCTAGTCTACTCTACCTAACAAAGATAGGATTAGCCTTCTACAGAAACTCACCACAAGGCATCTGGGAAGAAGCAATACTCAACCAAACTTGGACTCAAAGTACAGCCTAGAGAGTTGCCCCTGCATGGCCCCATGGGAGTCTGACAACCAATCAGAATGAATTTCTTACACAGGAACAGGAAACAGAGAGATGGGGTCGAACAGAGATCATAAAGCCAGAAATTTTCAGCATCTCATTCTCTTTTCTTCTTCATCCAACATCTTGAAGCATGTGGTCCCCCTTTTCTGTTCATGAGCTTAAGCCACCATTAAATCATCTTTCCAAGCAGTCTCCATGTTTCTAGTGTCTTTTTCCCCACTTGGAACTGAACCTAGAAGGACATTTCTTCTTGTCCTTATTTTCAAAAAAATAAGTCAATTCCCTCTTCTTTGTGACAACCCCACAAATACTGAAAGACAACTATAATGTTCCCCCTTCTCTTTGATAGACTAGACATACCTAGTCCCTCAACCATTCATCATATGATTTCGTTTCAACCCAGAAGGATCTAGAGCAATCATTTTTCCAAGGCACCCGAAGGCCATAATAAAGAAATAATGGATGGAAACTGAACCAGGAGAAATTCAACCTGGAAAGAAGGAAAAAATTTCTGACCGTGAGAACAATCAACCAATGGAACAGCTTGCTTTCAGAAGTTGTGGGAACTTCATCACTTGAGACTTTCAAGAAGATATTGGACTGCCATCTGTCAGAAATGGTGTAGTGTCTCCTGCTTGAGCAGGGGGTTGGACTGGATGACCTACAAGGTCCCTTCCAACTCTGTTAATCTGTTGAATCTCT
>NW_028261384.1:124383900-124488900 GCF_051295495.1 Thamnophis sirtalis
TCATCTGTTTCTGGACCAAGGGAGCCCTATCAACTTCAATTGTGCTGGAAGGAAGAAGACAGACTTCTTGCCCATCATTGGAGGCCTCCACTCTCAAAACTCTCTCCAGATGGCCCACATTTTGAACAGCTACAAGTTTCCACAGGTATGGCCATTTTTCACAGAGCAGCTTCTTTAGCAAAACACTACCTCAGAATTACAGAGTTGTATGTGTGTCGCGACCATTTTTTTGGAAATGAGTGTTAAACATTTGAAACATTTTACTCATTTTTATGGTGTAACTTAGTGTGATAAGATTGTGCCCCATTGTACGTAGAAGGGAAAAAAATGGTATCTGAGCCTACCAACAAATAAACATGAGGCCGATGGTGACTCATCTTGGGGTCATACTGGAGGCTCCGAACATCAGATAGAACCTTGTCACACTAAGTTATACCATAAAAATGAGAATTACAAAGTTTAATACATTTTTTTTTAAAAGCACTGAATTCAACTTGATATTAACTCGAATTTGTTTTTGTGACCATAGAATGCTTGTAAATTACTATTTGAAGGTTCAGCATTAAATATAAAAATGTAAATGCCTGTCTTAATATGGAGAATTAATATTTAAACCCAGTTTTGCATAACAGTTTATTCAAAATGGTGCAGTAATAGTCATTACTGATTTTAGGCATCCATTAGAGCATACTTTCTATGTCATCTTGTTTTGCTTTGGATAGTGTACCTGTAACTCTATCTTAGGCATAGGCAATTTAACAGATATGGTAGGGGGTGTTGGTGAAGCTGGTTTTCCACAAACACTCCACGTCTTCATTTCAAAGGCATGGATGGATAGTGACTGTTTTCCAATTTCCCACACTGAAAGTTGTCTTGAGACTTACTGTTGAATGGGTCTGGGTGAGTTTTAGATGTGAAACTTTAGCATACGGCACCTCACTGTACTGAAACTGCTTTGAACACACAGAGTAATTTTTAAAACGTGTGGGCTTCATCTGGATGATTTTGAATGGCTGGTATCAGCTGGCTTTTTTCAGCAATCTTAGGAAACAAACTGGTAAAAAGAATTCTATTGGTAGCATAGCATGTTCAATTATGCTATGCATATTATCCACTTCTTGAATGCAAGTATGGCCTGTTACAGAAAACTTCATTTCAATGCTTTCAATGTTGTTTGATTCTGAAGAAAATCTGTTATAGGATAACAAAATAGTTATCCTATTTTGTGGAACGCAGCTGTCATGCAATAATGTTAGATGCACTGCATGTGGTTGATCTTGCACTACATTTTCCAAAATTTGTCCCACGACACTAGCTATTTCGTTTACAGTACTTCCTCCCATTAATTCTGTCCAAATGGCACAGTACCCTTGTCCTATATGTGATGTGTGAGCTGTCATATTGTACAAGTTAAGTTTACACTTGTAAAAAAAACCTGTTTGCACCAGATTTCTCCATGTCAAAACATATTGCCAACCTAATTTTGTCTCCTCTTTCTTCCTGTCTGTGATCTCTCATTAAATTCTTCTGTTGGATATGTGAATCATATTTCTTTTGTAGCATCTCTTCTACCTGCCCAATTGAAGAGACAATTTTATGTTCCTCGCAAAGGTCACAGTGATCTTTTTTGGGTACATGGGTTGCCAGGTTAAATTAATTGTTGAATATAGTTTGATCTTGTCTGTAGGTGCCTATCTGTTACTAAATCTTTCTGGCTATGGTAGTTGTACACTGGCTTTTGACTGATTGCCAGTGTTCCTAGATAAAAATCCTTGCAAACATGAATTGCTGCATGTCTTACATATATATGGTAGAAAAAACTGAATTTGCATCTAGAAGATTTTGTTTTTGCTGTGGGATGATGCACTGATTCCCTGTGTATAGTTTTGCCAATGTAATGTAACTTTTCATTAGGGCTCATAGCATTGTATGCTCTAAATATTGCTTCATGTTCCTCAGTTGTCACTGTTGTAAGGCAAGCAAATTTGCAACTCTGCATACAGTCCTTCCATGACTTAATTTTTTAGCAGGTACAGTTTCCCCACATCTGCTTACCCATTCTTCTGCCCCCTGACACATTTTATCCTAATATTGGCTGCCCATGTTTCAGGTCATTTCTGTCTCTTCCTCGTAAGTTTTTTTGATATTACTACTGGTGTGACAGTGTTTACTTGATCCTTAGTAGACGTAGGAGGATTGGCAACATCATCTGTTTCTTGATGGTTCATCATCCACCATCTTACTTTTGCATTTTCTATGTTATTAACACCAAACAAAACTTAGGAACCTTTATTTACGTTTCTTATATGGGAGCTAGCCAGGTAAAGTGGCATTACCAAGAAGCAAAGTTTCTCACACAGTGGGCCTATAAGGCCTCGGCCTCCCTCACAAAGTGGGCCTATAAGGCCTCAGCCTCCTTCACACAGTGGGCCTTTAAGGCCTCGGCCTCCCTTACACGGTGGACCTATAAGGCCTCAGCCTCCTTCACACAATGGGTCTTTAAGGCCTTGGCCTCCCTCACACAGTGGGCCTATAACGCCTCGGCCTCTGTTCTGCCAAACTCCCTCCTCCATACCTTCCTCACTAAAGGCTTATGCCTGCTTAAGCTAATATGCTGGAACATACATATGTGCATAATACATACATCCATTCTTACATATAGATTACACAGTTCTAACTGCAGTGCCCTGAAACATGTTTATTCAAGTGTGACTCACAGCCATAATTATTACTAGGATCAAAATGCAGGGTTCCAGACCTGCATTGCAATAGCACTGGTGAATGGTATAGATTTAAAGTACAGAATACTGACTCGTTTTCAATTAAAAGTTCCATATCCAATTGGTCATCTTCAGTTTCTGGAACATACTCAGATCCACTCGGTTCATTTAAGTCTGAACTTGCTTCTATATCATGGAAAAGAGACATTATTTCGGTATTCACGTGTCCAGAAACAGAGGCAATGCTAGGCGCTGCAAGGCTCCATCCTTGCTCCACCACATGGGAGCAGCCAAGTACGACCATCGGCTGCTGCAAATAGAACCCTGTAGTTCTGAGTTTTTGTGTGATAGTATAGATAGAACCTTGTAATTTTGCTATTTGTGGCAAATCTATTTAAAAAATCTATGAAATAAGTTGTTAAAAAATTAAGTTATGGTAGATAGAATCTTGTCACACTCTTAACTCATTTCCAACAAAAATGTCAGATAGAATCCTTAAGGTGACCAGATGTCCCGCATCTGGCGGGACAGGCACGCCTTTTCATAATTTTTCCCGTGTCCCGGGCTGTTCTCAAAAAACCCCACTTTATTTTGGCGCTCGCTGGCTCTGCCGCCCATCAGCTGCTGCTAGCTCGCTTGTTTCGTTCCCCCATCTATTCTATTCTACACTAAAAATCTAAGCCAGCCCAGCCTGCCGCTCACTGATTGGCCTGGACTTCAGCCAATCAGTGAGCTGGCTGGGATGGAAAACTTTAAGCACGCAGCATCCCAGCCAGCTCACTGATTGGCTGGAGTCCGCTTAAGCATGCCGCGCGAGTCTCTATTTCATTTCGCCTTCGCTGTTTGCTTTTGCTGCTTCACTGGTGAGTAACCAGTGGGAATCGGGAGGCTTCGCCGCTTCAGGTGGGCGGTGACGGCCTTTAGCAAGGGATGGCCTTTGGCTGGCAATAGCTGCCGCGGTCTGGCTTTCCTTCCCCCCCCAGCCCCGCCTCCTCCACTAGCTTTTGTCCCTCCACAGTAGGGCGGCTGGGGGGAGGAGACGGCCCTCCTCTCTGTCTCCCCCTTTGTGGAGTTGGAAGGGCGGGCCGCCCCAGCCACCCTACTGTGGAGGGACAAAGGCTAGTGGAGGAGGCAAGAGGGAAAGCCAGACTGCAGCGGCTACTGCCAGCTCGCAGCCTCCCTACCCTGAGAGATAAACGCGGGAGAAGATGCGGAGAGGGGGGAATTTGCATGGGGCGGGCTGCAAGAGGGAGGGTGTGAGTCTGGATTGCTGCAAAGCAAGTCTTGGAAAGTCCTTTGCGCCGGTTAGAAAAGGTCTTCACTCACTCCCTCTTCTTGCAGCACGCCCCAATGTGAAAAACGCCGAGATCCGTTGCAGTGATTTCTGTCAAAGCAAATGTGGGCGCAGCCAAAGAGCTTGTCTGAATGGGGCTGAAGGGAGGCAGCCAGGAGCCCAGCGGAGCAAGAGCGCCGTATGCATGCTCGCCATGTACCTTTGCCCGCAAACAAAGCATATCCGCGGCCGCCGAGAACTCCTGCACGTGAGAAACGAGCCGGGCTCCCCCGGGAGACACCTACCCACCCACCCCCAGGCCGGGGGGCCTGCAGGTGGGGGAAGGGCGGGGGGTAAATGAGCCACCGCAAGGGCACCGCATTTACCCCTGCCGCCGCCTCATCCTCTGCTGTGCTTTTGAGAAGACATGAGGGCTTTTTTCCTGCTCCCGCCCCCTCCGCCGCCTTCCTATTGGCTCCCGCAGCTTCATTGCTCCTCAAAAGCACTGCTGTTGGAGGAGGAGGCGGCAGCAGATTTCCGGTGGTGGCAGGGGCTTTGGGGGTTTATTTCAGGCGCAGCGCTGGGTGCAAGCGGCTAGGATTGGCCGCCCGCAAAGGACCTCCCCAGACTTGTTTTGATTTGCACGGAGCGACTGACGGTAGTTTGTGCCAGCCACAGCCGCTCAAACTAGTGTCAGTCGCCCCCGTGTTCAGCAAAGCAAGCCTGGGAAGGTCCTTTGTGGGCGGCCAATCCTCTTGTGCAGAGAACCTCTACTCGGAGCAACAGCCCGGAGCGGTGGGAAGCAAGCTGCGGGTCACCCCGTCGCTGCCGCCGCCTTCTTTACCTCCGCCTCTCGAGAGCCCAGGGTGGCTTTCAGGGCGCTGACGGCGGAGCGGACGTGCCCAGTTTGTTACTGCTTCCAGTGATCGAGATGGATGAAGGAAGTGGCGGTGGCGGACATCAGCAGCGACTGCAACGACCGCTCGGGCGAGGTGCGGAGGAAGAACGGAAGGTCCCTCCCACCCGCGATGATGGCTCCAGCCATGGACAGGCAGGCTGGCCCCAACAACAACAACGCACTGCTCTTGCCGCCACCTCCGGGTGGGAAGCAACCATGCCTCGCGGACTTGCTTCCCACTGCAGCCCCGGCACCGCTGGTGGTGTGCTGCGGTGGGAAGCGAGTCCGCGAGGCGTGGTTGTTTCCCACCCGGTGGTGGCGGCAAGAGCAGCGCGTTGTTTTTGTTGTTGTTGAAGAAGACGCCAGGGCCAGCCTGCTCGTCCATGGCTGGAGCCATCGTTGCGGGTGGGAGGGACCTTCCGTTCTTCCCCCGCACCTCGCCTGAGCGGTCATTACAGTCGCTACCGATGTCCGCCACTGCCGCTTCCCTCGTCCATCTCGATCACTGGAAGCAGTACCAAACTGGGCGTGTCCGCTCTGCCGTCAGCGCCCTGACAGTCACCCCCACCGGCGGCTACCAGGCCTCGCTGGAGTCAATTGCAAAAGCGAAGAGGAAGAGAGAAATGGAAGGAGTAGGAAGACAGAGAAAGTAGATAGGCAAAAGAAATGAAGCTGAAAGAATGGAAGGAGGAAGGAAGAGAAAAGGAGGAAGGGAGTGAGTGAGGAAAGAAGAGAGGATGGAAGGAGAAAGGAAGGAAGAGAGGGAAAGAGCAGAAGACGGATAAGGTGAAGGTAGATAAGCAAGAGGAATGAAGGAAGAAGTGAGGTGTCTCGAGGAGGGGGAAAACATTTAGTGACCAAAGTTACAATGGTATTGAAAAATTGACTGATGACCATTTTTCACACTTAGCGACCGTTGCAACCATTTTTCACACTTAGCGACCGTTGCAGCATCCTCATGGTCATGTGATCAAAATTTTGTTTGGCAACAGATTCGTATTTATGCTGATTTCAGTGTCCTAGGGTGACCTTTTGACAAAATATAAAAATTTTAATCAACCCCCCCCCCAATCAATGGTGTCCCTCTTTACCAATCTGAAAATCTGGTCACCTTAAGAATCCTGTAATTCTGACGTAGCAGAAAGTACTGAAAGAAGATCTTGATGGAAAACATGGGGTGTTTCTGATTCTGCCATGCTGTTGCACTAGAATCCAAAATTATAGGCAGAATGGAAAAGCTCCATGTTCTTCAAGATCCCCAAAAGATTCTCCATTTAACTTTCTATGCTTCTTTCTTCCAAACAGCTTGGTTTTGGTCAGTTTGACCCAGTCCTGAGTGATAAAGAGCAGTTCCCTTATTTTTTCAGTATGGTTCCCAATGATAACGTCCAATATGAAGGCATTATTCATTTACTGAAACATTTTGGATGGAACTGGATTGGCCTCCTAGCATCAGAGGATGAGAATGGGGAAGCCTTTCTTCAAAGTATCCAGCCAAAGCTCTTCCAGAATGATATTTGTATTGCTTGGAAGCAATTGATCCCAGCTTTTAAAGGTGGAGAGTCTACTGAAGGGGCAATTACTTCACATATATCCAACATACAAGACACTATGATAGTGAAGAAAATTGATGTGTTCCTTGCTTCTGGGACCATCCAATCTATGGAGGCTTTACAAATAATGCTGTATCTTTCTGAAAGAACCAAGAAAAAGAAAGTATATCACAGAGTGTGGATCATGACCTCTCAGTGGGATTTCACTGTGATGATGTTTAAAACTGGGAGTTTCCCAGCCCAAACTTTCAACGGGTCTTTATACTTTGCACTGCACACAAAAACAGTGCCAGGCTTTCATGGGTTTCTTGAGAGGAGAAAGCAATTTGCAAATTCATCTGCTGTCATGAGGAGATTCTGGTGGATTATATTTGATTGTTCCTTCCATCCAAATTCCAAAGGAGTGAAACGCTGCACTGGGAAGGAAGACCTGAGCAAAGCCCCTGGTTCCATGTTTGAAATGTCAATGTCTGGAGAGAGCTACAATATCTACAATGCGGTTTATTCTGTAGCACATGCTCTGCAAGCAATGCGTTCAAGAAGAGCAAAGCAAGCTGCATTGAGGAATCCGAAGGGAGCAAATCCTGATTTTCATTTTCAGCCATGGCAGGTATGTCTTTGCTCTTCCCAGAAACATGTATGTAGCCTGAAGTGGAAGGAACATGAATCAGTAGTATGAAAGCTCTGGGTCACTTCCTCTTCAGAAATGAATTAACTGTTAGCAATTACTAGTTTGCAATTGAGTCATTCATGCTTTTGGTTATGCTGTGTCCCAATTCTAACCAACTCCAGAAAGAATTCTTTTCTGATGGGATGTTTCTCAATTAGTTTTGTACCATAAATAGCTCATTAATTTTACCAGTTCCTATGCAAACACTTCCATCAAATCTCTCTTAAATTTGAATGGGCAACACTAAAATTGATGTTGACAATCTTCCTTATATTTCCTTCTATTAAACAACTTGCATGTATCCATTATACCCCCTGATCTTACAGTGAGACTGTTTATACTTACTGTACATTTATATGACAATTTTTCACATCTACAGCGATGTTATAAATTTGTCGACCCTATGAAATCATTGGAGATTCGTACCCTCACCACCATCCAGACCTTCCGCACAGCCCTTAAGATCTGGCTATCCTGTCAGGCCTGGGGATAAGGATTACGCCGCCCCACCCGAATGTTGAATGACTGTTGTGTTTTACTGTTATTATTTTGTTTATTCACGTATTGTGTTATATTGTCTTGCACTCCCCTTCCCATGAATTGTAAGCCGCCCTGAGTCCCCTCAGGGAAAAGGGCGGCCTATAAATAATAAACAATTCAATTCAATTCAATTGGTATTTGTGCATGAATATGATCTAAAATGTGATTTATTCTCTGCAGAATTCCATGTATGTCTTAAGGCATGGTGATGGGCTTCCTCAAATGAACTGCCCACTTATGTCCTTCCACAATATTTCTGTGTGATTAAACTCATTAGTTTTACTTGTCCACTCCAAAACATATATGTTCTTCTGCTTTAACCATACTTTGGTAGAACAACTTATGTGTTTTTTGTCTTATTGCATGAGTTGTTTTCTCTTGATCTTCATTTCATGGAGAGATGCCCTGACATTTACTAGTAGAATTTGCAGGTACAATTCAGAACTCATCATTCCACTAATGAGCAAGCTGTACCCAAACATATGCAAACCATGATACTACCATCAATAACTAAGATGTTTTTACAGATCTCCTTTCTGCTACCAATGACTTACTTCTCTATACTTCTATTATGAAGATATTAGACTGGACCTCCCACATTTACAAATCATTCCATTCATTGAATCACCTGGCTCTAAATTTTTATTCAAAAAATGCTAGAGGCTTACATACTTATGAATACTACCTTTGGATAGTCTTTCCCAACATTTCTTTTAAAAACAAGAAGAAGGGTATTGTTTTTCATCTATTTCTTTATGGTTCTCTTCTTCTAGTTTAAAGCTTGCATAGAGAACAGTCCATGCTTTAGATATTTTTGCAGAAATATTGAAAATTCAAATGTATTTACAAAGACTGAAGCATCACAATGTGAACTATTATGCTTCAATATCTTTACTGGAAGTTATGAAAAGGATCATGGGTTTTTGCAGTGATTGATTGATGGAACAAGCTTGTGCTCAATCCTGATAAGATTGAGTGGCTTTGGATGTTGCTCCTGAAGGACTGCTTGGACAGTCCATCCTTAACCCTGGGGGGTGAAAATTTACGCCCCTCAGAGAGGGCTTGCAATTTGGGAGTCCTCCTGGATTCGCAGCTGAAACTGGAACATCATCTGTTGGCTGTGACCAGGGGGGCCTTTGCCCAAGTTCATCTAGTGCACCAATTGCAGCCCTATTTGGACCGGGAGGCACTTCTAATGGTCACTCACACCCTTGTCACCTCGAGGCTGGATTACAACATGCTCTACATGGGTCTACCCTTGAAAAGCGTTCGGAGACTGCAGTTAGTTCAAAATGCGAGCGATATTGGGTGTGCCGAGGTACACCCACATTACACCTGTCCTCTGTGAGCACCGACTACCAATTGGTCTCCAGACTCAATTCTATGTGTTGGTTATCACCTTTAAAGCCCTAGATGGCTTAGGGCCAGGGTACCTTTGAGACCACCTGCTACCTCCCAGCAGCCAGTAAGATCCCACAGATTGGGCCTCCTTCAGATGCCATCAGCCATACAGTGTCCACTGGCGGGCCCTCGGAGGAGAGCCTTCTCTGTGGCTGCTCCGACTCTCTGGAACCAGCTCCCCCCCCGAGATCCGGACCATACCCACTCTCACGGCCTTCAGGAAAGCTGTAAAAACTTGGCTGTTCCAGCAGGCCTGGGGCTGTTGACCTCACTGTTGAGGTCCAGCCCCAATTAGAATGAATGTATGGGGGTGTTGCTGTTTTTAAACTTTTTTCTTTTTATCGTTATGTGTTTTTTTTTTCTTATATTTTTTGTAAGCCGCCCGGAGTCCTTCGGGATTGGGCGGCATATAAATATACTAAATAAATAAATAAATAAATAAATAAATAAATAAATAAATAAATAAATAAATAAATAAATAAATAAATAAATAAATAAATAAATAAATAAATAAATAAATAAATAAATGGAGGTGATACACTCTCCCATTTTCATGGGATGTCCTCTTTCCTCCTGTTTTTTATTTATGCAATAGGTGCATAAATAGGAAAGGGCTGATTATGTGAGAACTCTTATTTTATAGAAAGCATTTCATTTATTTATTAAAACATTCAAGGTAAGTCTAAGAAAAATCTGAGGTTTGATTTCTAAAATTCAAGCTGAATTTTGGAAAGTGGCGAGATATCTGAATAATACTGGAATAGATGAACAGTTACAATCATGACAAGCTGAACTACACAAACTGTTGGGATTATGAATATTACCAAATTTGGGGGAATATTGAGGCAATTCTGATCTGGTCTTACTTTTCCTCTCTCTTCAAACCAGCTTCATTATTTTTTGAGAAACGTTCGCTTTAACAACAGTGTGGGAGAAGAAATATTTTTTGATGAGAAGGGGGATTTTGATCCAGGGTATGACATCTTCAACTTGGTCGTCTTTCAAAATAGATCTTTCCAGAGAGTCCATGTTGGAAGGATGGACTCCAAAATTTCTGATGGGAAAATGTTCACTCTCAATGAAAGTGCCATTGTGTGGAATCCCAAATTTCGGCAGGTAGGATTTTTTGAGATGGTATAGTTAAGCAATGACTCATCGGTTAAAGATGCTAAGCTTGTCAGCTGAAAAGTTGACACCCTGGGTTCAAGACCCAAATGCTGGTTTAATGAGTGAACTCCCATTACTTTTCCCACTTCCCACCAAACTAGCATTTTGAATGTGTTCAAATGTGAGTAGATAAATAGCTATCCCTTCAGTGGGAAAATAACAGTGTTTCATGTACTTAGGCATATAGTGATGTCTGACACATGACTGGTTGGTGAATTCTACTTATAAACCTTCCTGATGGTTATTTTCAGGTACCTCCTAAGGCCAGATGTGTGGAGAGCTGTCTCCGGGGCTACAGCAGGGTTGTTGAGGAGGGAAAACCATCTTGTTGCTACAGTTGCAGAAAATGTCCTGAAGGAAGCATTTCAGTCCAAACTGGCAAGTTAAAAATAGAATTATAAATGCAGAAATGCAGACTTTTTCAACATTGAATGCATATTTATGTTAAACTATCCTTCACTGTACTAAGACGTGCAGTGTTTTTAGAAAGGAGAGAGAGAAGGATAACCTTCAAATAGTGTGGAAATTAAATTTTATATTTTGGATAAGAGAAAATGTTGTTAGTTGCCATGTGGTTGCTGCTCTGCACCCCAACTGAACTGCCTCCTCCTGCCTACAGGTAAGTCTCACTAGCCCCCGCCCAGAATCTTTCTGTGCCCCACCACCATCCCCACCAGGCTCACAATCTTCCCCCCTTCCAGGATCCCCATGAGCCCCATTTTGGCTCCCAGCATACTTTTTTTTTTTAAATAATTTTTTTTTATTTTTTTTGTTACATAAACAACACATACCCACAACAGTGGGGGGGGGGAAGTCAAAACAAAAAAGAACAAAAAACGAAACAAAGAAAAAAACACAACAAATATATGTTATAAAAAAGTATATCAACTGGTTACAACAAGTTTTTGTGCATCTCTTCCATTAATTCATATTAATTCAAATATCTTAACTCAAATGTTTGCCATATTAACATCATCATACCTCCACTTTTAGTTGACTACAGTTGTTTAAACATCCTTCATCCTTAACTATACCAAAAATTTAATCCATAACCACATGCTGGCATTTCATTTACTTGTTTATAAAATCCTCCATTAACATCAAATCCTCATATCCTGTTTTAGCTAAACATCCATAATATTTAATACCAAAAATTTCATCCTCCATGTATATAATTTATTATCAATTTTTATTCATCTATACCTATTGCAAATGAATTCAACTAAGTTTAGCTAATTTTAAGTTATACTCTTCCACCTATCAACCTGTGTCTCTCCAATAACAGAACAATCTTATATTTGCTGCCATTAACTATACCAAAAATTCAATCCCTAACCACATGCTGGCATTTCATTTACTTATTTATAAAATCCTCCATTAATTAATTAACATTAATTCCTCATATCCTGTTTTAGCTAAACATCCATAATATTTAATACCAAAGATTTCTAATTTCTAATCCTCCCTGTATATAATTTATTATCATTCTCCTTTCTTTATTTGGTTATATCCTATATCATAGCATTTTCCCCCTATTAGTTAAAGTTTAACTGTATATAGTTTTATTTTATTTTTTTATAATAATTATTATTGTGATTAATAACCTTTATATATAATCCAAAGATATTTCTAATCTTCCCTTCTCATTTCCAGTTATTATTTATCATAGCAACTCAACATTATATACATTACTATCATTATCAATTATTATTCAACTATATCTATTACAAATGATTTTAACTAGGTTTAGCTAGTTTTAAATTATACTTTTCCATCTATCAGCCTGTGTCTCTCCAGTAACAGAACTACCTTGAATCTGTTGCCATTCATGGGTCCAGTTCTCCAAACATCTTTATGAGCAAGTCCATACGAAGAAATCTTTGCACCTTTCTGCTTATGGTGCCTCTCATATAATGCTGCCACCCTCCTTTTATTTCCTTTATCAGCTTGTCTTTAATTCTCAGTGGTGGTATCAAAAGTTTTGCAGATGGTATTTCATAAAGTATAAATTCTTTAATGCTTCTCACTCCTCCTGCGCCCTGTCTTTCGAAGTAAATCTTCTGTGTGGCTGCCCTTCAGACATTCCATCTTTTTCTCCCTCAGAGGTAAACCAGTTGCCCCGAATATCAGCAAATTGTGAATCTTTATCTCTGACATCCTTAGTTTGTATTTGAGGAACATTCTCAATTTTTCCCTCGTATTTTGTTGCTAAAAACACCAAATAATCCAGTTTTCTCTCAATTCTAGCCTGTGTGGCAGTTAATTTCTGTAGCGCTGAAAAAATCATTTGAATAGAGGCTTGAATAGATGCCATGTTTATATGCAGTTAGTATTTTTTCTTGAGAGCTCTGAAGTATTTTGCAAATAAAAGCAGGCTGGGGGCTATGCAATCTTATCAGATCTTAGACCAATACAGCCAAGCAATAAAAGTGTCAAGTTGTAAACAACCAAATTATACTGAATTGGTTTACAGCCCGCTTGCAGAGGATCAGAGGAGATGTTGGAGTAATCTATCCTTTGTCCATGTAAATAACATTTAAAACATTTAAAAAGTAGAATAACCACCATCCAAAAACCAATAAAAAGATCAAGATCGCCGCTAGATTCTTCTGTTCATTAATTTAAATTAGCTTGAATTTTTAGATGGACTGTTTATTTCTGAGTAATAAAATAATCTTACCAGTTGAAAACACTTTCGTCATTCTTTGGGGCTGCCTGCAGTTTCAATTAGCCTTATGGCTAATCCGGAAGTCACTGGCAAAGGAGGTTATTTTCCAATTCCCCAGAGACTTTGCGAACGTCTCTGGGACCACTGGATCTCCTCCTACCTTTCACTGTCTCTCCGGGACAGCTTGGGTCCAAAAAGGGACTGTCCAAATGCTTCGGAATAGAGGAATTTCAGGAGCAGCCTGAAAGCCCCTCTTCTCGCTGCTAAGCCTGCCTTCTCCCGGCTCCCAGCATACTTCAGAGAGGCCTGCTAAGCCCAAAATAGAGCATCGGGGGGGGGGTGCTAGGAAGATTCCCTGCATCCCCCTGGGAGCAAAAGCAGGGGGGGGAGGATTCAAGAGAGAAAGAAAGAAAGAAATCCTCACCGTTGGTTATCCCCAAGTGAATGGAGCAGAGATATCTTCAAACTCGGCAACCTTAAGACTTGTAGACTCTGCTGGCTGGAGAATTCTGGGAGTTGAAGTCCACAAGTCTTAAAGTTTCCAGGTTTGAAGACCTGGCATGGAGCTTGAGTTGAGAGCTTATTGAAAGTGTGGCTAACTATCTTTGCTCATGCTAAGCTAATTAATAGTGGAGCTCTAAGAGTGCCAGATGATCAATCGGCATGTTCTCAGTTTCAAAATGGCTGATTTTTCTTCCTCCTACCAAAGACCTTTTGGGGTTCTTCACAGGAAGAGAGGAATGAAAGGAGAGAGAGAGCAGGGGAGGGAGGGAGGAGAGAATAAGGGAAGGGAAAGTGAATGAGATGTGAATGGATGGATGGATGGATGGATAGAGGAAGGGAGGGAGGGAGAGAGAGAGAGAGAAAGGAAAGAAAGGAAGGAAGGAAGGAAGGAAGGAAGGAAGGAAGGAAGGAGGGAAGGAAGTCCACAAACCTGGCACTAGATGCAGCTTCAGAGGATACTTTGAAACAGAACAGCAGTCCAGGGCTGGAAGGGACCTCAGAGGTCATCTAGGCCAACTCCCTGCAGGAGATCTTATATCATCCTGGTCATTTTAGTGCCTCTAACACAGAAAGAACTAAGAAATTCTGCTCCAAAACCAGTAGTAAAAAAAAATTGAAACCCACCACTGCTGCAGTCCCCATCTTAGAGCCAAGGGAAAAAAAATGTGTCACTACCTCCATTTCTTCCCCATTTATTTGGCAGGAATTGAGAGGGCTGGATGCCATAATCTTAGTTTTCTTAATATTGAGTTTCAAGCAAACTTTTGCGCTCTCATTCTTCACCTGCATCACCTTTCCACTTTCTGCCTTTAGAATGGTATCATCTGCATATCTGAGCTTCAGGGACGTGCAGTCACTAGAGGCAAGGGAGGCAGGGCCTCACCAGTCTCCTCAGGGAAAGGAAAGGATTTTAAATAATTTTCTTAAAATAATTAAAGCCAGGGTAGTTGCTACCAGATTTCAAGTCACAGTGACTTGGTGTCTGCTCTCAGTATTAACTAGGAGGAGGCCAGAGAACTAGGGGCCTCTTTTGCTTAAGGAATTTTTCGCCTTTTAAGAGTTAAGCAAGGGTTAACAAGCGAAGAATTTCTTATGCAAATGAGGCACGTATTCTCTCGCCTCCTGTAGAGGGCATTTTTAGAGGCTTTTTAGAGTTCTCTGGGAGCGACTAGCTCAGTCTGACTTCAGAGCTCTGGCTTTTCAAGAGGGGAGGGCAGGGCTGGGAGAAGCAGAGTTGAAATCGTCTCTGAAACAGCTGGAAAAGGTGCGTGTGAGGGGGGAGGAATTCAAAAAGTTTGATCGGAAGGCAGCAGGGGAAGGGGGGGTATGGCAGAAGAGCTGCTTTCAAGCCTTTGGAAAATATATCCAATCCAACTTCTGTGTTTGTGTTTGAGAGTAAGTGAATGAGAGAGGGATCGAAGTTCTCTGTGTGCATGTGTCTGTTTGAGAGAGGGGGGAGGGAGGGAGGGAGATAGGGAGGAAGGAGGGGGAGGGAGAAGAAAAAGAATGGGAAAACTTATTTTGCAAGGGGGAAAAATGCTGTCGCTTTAAATCGGAACTGAGCATGCCTGGCTGTGGAATTCTGGGAGTTGAAGTCCACAAGTCTAAAAAGTGCCTCATCAAGGCTAAGCTGACCGCACGTCACTGCTGAGGTTGTTGATATTTCTCCCGGCAATCTTAATTCCAACTTTTGATTCATCTAGCCCCGCCTTTCTCATGATGTGCTCTGCATATAAGTTAAATAGGCAGGGTGACAGTATACAGCCTTGCTGCACCCCTTTCCCAACTTTGAATCAATCAGTAGTTCCATGTCCATTGCTCACTGTTGCTTCTTGACCCGCATATAGGTTTCTCAAGAGACAAATAAGATGGTCTGGTACTCCATCTTTTTAAGAACTTGCCACAATTTGTTGTGATCCACACAATCAAGGGCTTTAGTATAATTAATGAAGTAGGAGTAGATGTTTTTCTGGAACTCCCTAGCTTTCTCCATGATCCAGTGTATATTGGCAATTTGAACTCTAGTTCCTCTGCCTCTTCAAAATCCAGCCTGTACGTCTGGTAATTCTCGATCCACAAACTGCTGGAGCCTAGCTTGTAGGATTTTGAGCATAACTTTACTAGAATGTGAAATTACTGAAATGGTGCGGTAGTTTGAACATTCTTTGGCATTGCCTTCTTTGTAATTGGAATGTAAACTGACTTTTTTCCAATCCTATGGCCACTGTTGAGTTTTCCAAATTTGCTGGCAAATTGAGTGTAGCACTTTTACTGCATCATCTTTTAAGATTTTGAATAGCTCAGCTGGAATACTGCCACCTCCACTAGCTTTGCTGTTGCTCAGATTTCCATTGAACTTCACATTCTAAGATGTCTGGCTCAAGGTCAGTGACCATCTCATCATGGTCATCAGAGACATTCAGCTCATTCTTGTATAGTTCTTCTGTGTAATTTTGCCACCTCTTCTTAATCTCTTCTGCCTCTGTTAAGTCCCTGCCGTTTTGGTCCTTTATCATGCCCATCTTTGCATGAAACATTCCCTTCATATCTCCAATTTTCTTGAAGTGATCTCTGGTCTTCCCTATTCTATTGCTTTCTTCTATTTCTTTGCACTGTTCATTTAAAAAGACATTCTTATCTCTTCTAGTGATTCTCTGGAATTCTGCATTCAATTGGGTGCATCTTTCTCTTTCTCCCCTGCCTTTTCCTTCCCTTCTTTTCTCAGCTATTTGCAAAGCTTCCTCAGCAGCCACTTTGCTTCCTTTCATTTCTTTTTCTTTGGGACCATTAAAGGACCATTCCATTAGCAGTCATTAAAAGTTAAATCAAAATATTAAAAAAGTAGACTCAGAGCATCCTCGTGGTCACATGTTCAAAATTTGGGGCCTTGGAGATCAGTGTGACGTCACAACGGCTGCATCTTCCAGGATCATATGATTGCCATTTATTCCAGCCATTTATCATAATCCCAGCCAACTTCTGACAAATCAATATGGCAAACCAGATTCTCTTAAAAACCTGATGATTAATTTAACAACTGCAGTGATTCACTTAAAAACCATGAGAAAAAGGTCATAATATTGGGCATGAAAGACTTAACTACTCCCTTGTTTAGTGATCAAAATTTTGGTTTCAATTGTGGCCCTAATTCCACTTGTAGGTGGAATTGGTTATGTGAATTGACCTACCAAGTATGCTTTCTCTATGTTGACTCTTTACGTTAGTGTAATTTCTCTACTTTTGACTAGATTCTGTATGTTAGCTCTATATTCTCTTTTTATTTGGAAATGACAAGATTTTCTTCATGTCTTTCAGATGCAGATCAATGTGAGAGATGCCCAGAAGATCAATATTCAAATGCAGAAAGAGATCAGTGCCTTCCCAAACATTTCAGCTATTTATCTTTTAGTGAACCATTAGGAATCACTCTGACTTCCTTGATTCTTTTCTTTTCGGCAACCCTCATTTTGGTGGCATTGACTTTCTTTCTTCACTGGGACACCCCCATTGTCAAAGCAAACAACAGAAACATCACTTGTGTCCTTGTTTCTTCTCTTCTCCTTTGTTTTCTCTGTCCCTTTTTGTTCATTGGTTGGCCTGGGAAAGTGACTTGCATTCTCAGGCAAACAGTCTTTAGTATCATTTTCTCCATTTCAATTTCCTGTGTCTTGGCCAAAACCATTACAGTCGTCCTAGCCTTTTTGGCCACCAAGCCAGGAAACACAATGAGGAAGTGGCTAGGAAAAGGTCTGGAGAGATCAGCCATTGTCCTTGGCTCCTTCACCCAAATTGTTATCTGTGGGGTGTGGTTGATCATATCTCCTCCCTTCCCAGAATTAGACAAGCATTCACAGGTTGAGGAAATTATTGTGCAGTGTAATGAAGGTTCAGATAACATGTTCTATATTGTCCTGAGCTACTTGGGATTGCTGGCCACCATCAGTTTCATTGTGGCATTCTTTGCAAGGAAATTACCAGATACTTTCAATGAAGCCAAGCTGATCACATTCAGCATGCTTGTATTTTGCAGCATTTGGGTGTCCTTCATTCCAGCCTATCTGAGCACCAAGGGGAAATACATGGTGGCTGTGGAGATCTTCTCCATCTTGGCTTCTGCTGCAGGCCTACTGGGTTGCATCTTTCTCCCCAAATGCTACATCATTATCTTGAAGCCACAACTTAACACAAAGCAACATTTGACCCGAAGATAATTTAATGGTTGAATTCAATTTGAAGTCATATTCTATTTTTCAGCCTTTTAGTAGTGAACCTGGGTATCCATGGGGAGAATCCGAATATTCAATATATTCAGTCATAACTCTGCAGTCAAACCCTGTTTTGAATGAGTAGTTTATATCTATGGAGTTCTGTTACTGTGATTTCTCATTACCTTTTATTCATTTCCATCACTCATTTTTTTCAGGAATCTGGTGGTGAGCCCCCTTTCACTTTTCAGATATCTTTTACTCTCTTATAAATTTTAGCATTTTATAAAATCAGCAAGGCACACACAAACAGATGTTCAATTGAATTTTAACCTTAATATGAAAAACATCAATTTTCACTTTTGAATTATAAACTCAGCACCTCCCTGAAGCATGTTAATCTCCAAGAATATACTTCAGTTGTGGGCAATCCTGACTACTGTGTTTCCCCAAAAATAAGGCAGGGTCTTATTTTCTTTTGAACCCCCCAAATAAGCCCTTATCCTTATTTCTGGGGAGGTCTTATTATTTTTGAGGTGCAGGAGGCGGCAAGCTTGGTCGCTTCATCGCTGCTGCTGTGTTTCAAAATTTTCAGGGAGGGCTTATTTTCAGGAGAGGTTTTATTTTAATCCATAAGCTCAAAAGCCCGATTGGGTTTATTATCCGGGGAGGTCTTATTTTCAGGGAAACAGTGTACCATTTAACTAGACCATTTGCTCTCCAATTAAGTTGACTCTAGGAGTCAACCTGATAAGCAATGAAGTCACCCATGATGTATTCAATGGAAGCCTTTTCCATTGAAAAATTGAATAAGAAGAAATTTTACAAAGGCTTAACAGACCATTGCAGCTGTTGAAACACTTTTAATGCTTGTATCAACTGATGTCCCTGTTTTACACTCTCTTCTGGAAGTTAAGGAGCTAGTTGGAACTCAGTGAGTTTCTTTCCGACTGTAGGGGTATGTCAATTACAGATACAGAAAAAGTTCTCGTGAACCCCCAAAGCACCTTTCCAGAGAGGATACTTCCAACCTTGCAAGGTTTCACCGATTTGGCACTGACTTCTATGAGCCATGGTAGTGCAATGGTTAGAGTGCAGTTCTGCAGGCTACTTCTGCCGGTTGCCTGCAATTTGGCAGTTCAGGAGCCGAGGTGGAGCAGTGGTTAGGGCGCAGTACTGCAGGCCACTTCAGCTGACTGTTATCTGCAGTTCAGTGGTTCTAATCTCACCGGCTCAAGGTTGACTCAGCCTTCTATTCTTCCGAGGTGGGTGAAATGAGGACCCAGACTGTGGGGGCGATATGCTGACTCTGTAAACTGCTTAGAGAGGGCTGAAAGCCCTATGAAGCAGTATATTAGTCTAACTGCTTTTGCTATTGCTATTGCTATTCAAATCTCACTAGGCTCAAGGTTGACTCAGCCTTTCATCCTTCCAATGTGGATAAAATGAGGACCCAGATTTTTGGGGCAATAGGGTGACTCTGTAAACTATTTAGAGAGAGCTGTAAAGCACTGTAAAGAGGTATACAAGTCTAAGTGCTATTGCTTGTTATCTGGATAATTCTGTTGAGTCATTAAAGTCTGATAATGTCAGATCTAAACCCAAAGAGGACACAATTCAATCAAGTCCAATTTTTATGTGGCTGTACCTAATAGACAGCATTTTTACACCCTGCTCAGGCAGAAAACCCTATACCACTTCAGACAAATGGTTATCTAACATCTTTTTTAAATCTTCCAGTGTTGGGGCATTCAAAACTTCTGGAAGCAAGCTGTTCCACTGATTAATTGTTCTAACTGTCAGGAAATTTCTCCTCAGTTCTAAGTTACTAATCTCCTTGATTAGTTTCCACCCATTGCTTCTTGTTCTATCCTGAGAGATGCCTAGCAGATCACTATTCTAATGCAAAAAAGAACCAGTTCTTTCCCAAATATTTCATCTACTTATACTTTGATGAAGATATGGGAATCACTTTTATTTCCTTTATTCTTTTTGTTTTGGCAATATTCATTTTAGCGGGAGTGACTTTCAGTCTGCACTGGGATACCCCCATTGTCAAAGCCAAAAGTAAAAATACCACAAGCACCCTTTTTCCCTCTCTCTTGCCTTGCCTTCTCTATTCACTGCTTTTCTCAATCTCATTTCGTGTTTCTTGGCCAGATCCATCACTATCATTCCATCTTTTCTGACTACTAAGCCAGGAAACCAGATGAGGAAATGATTAGGAAAAAGATTGGTAGGATCCAGCACTTTCTTCTGATTTGTAGTCAAGCTGTTACCTGTGTGGTATGGTTGGTCATGTCTCCTCCCTTCCCAAAGTTGGATATGCATTCACAAATTGATGAGATTATTGTGCAATGTATCAAAGTCTCAGATTTCATGCTCTACATTGTCCAGGGCTTCTGGGAGCTAGTGGCCATTACCAGTTTCTCTGGCTTTCTTTGCAAGGAAATTGCCTGATATCTTTAATGAAGCCGAGCTAATCACTTTTTGCATGCTTGTGTTTTTGTAACATTTGGGTGTCCTTCATTCCTGCCTATCTGAGTACCAAAGATGTAGTATGGTAGCTGTGGAGATCTTCTCCATCTTATTTCTACTGCTGGCCTAATGGACTGAATTTTTCTCCATAAGTGCTACATCATTTTTTGAACCCACACTTCAACACAAATATAATATAACAAGGAAGACAGTTCAATGATTAAATCCAATGTATTATACAGCCTAAGCATCCATTGTTCAATTCAAATATTCACTGTGGCAACCCTAATCATGAAATTGATTCCATTCATATCTGTATTCTTTGTGTATGCAATGACATAATAAAACTCAGACTTTGATAGCTAAATCACAATTGTTATAGTGATTCTTTAAAAAAAAAACCTCTAGTAATGGTGATCAAGATTTTCCAAAAGGATTCATGTCTTCAATTATGTGTTGAGGAAACAGCATTCTTGCTTAAAAGCCAGAATCGCTATGCTGTTAAATATGGTTTTCCATTAAATATCCAGCTTGTTTGGACCATAGCCATACATACCATATTTTTCGGAGTATAAGATGCACCGGAGTATAAGACGCACCAAGGTTTTGAAGAGGCAAATTTTAAAAAATTAAGTAGGTAGATAGAGGGATAGACAGGGAGAGAAAGAGAGAAAAATACAGTAGGTAGGTAAGGAACGAGAGAGTAGTTAGGTAGGTAGATAAAGGAATATATATAAAACATATATATATGTTTTTTTATATATATAAAATAGAGAGAGAGTGTGTGTGTAGATAGGTAGAGGGATAGAGAGAGAAAAATGGAAAGAGAGAGAGAGAAATACAGTAGATAGGTAGGGAGAGAGAGTAGGTAGCTTCGTAGGTAGGTAGTTAAAGGGATAGAGAGAGAGAAATAGAGAGACAGAGAGAGAGAAATAGTAGATAGGTAGGGAGAGTAGTTATGTAGGTAGGTAGATAAAGGGATAGAGAAATACAGTAGGTAGGGAGTGTGTGTGTGTGTGTGTGTGTGTGTGTGTGTGTGTTTGTGTTGGTAGGTAGGTAGATAGAGGGATAGAGAGAGAGAAATAGAGAGAGAAATGCAGTAGATAGGTAGGTGTTTCTGCTGGCACAGCACTTGATCAATGTAATTGTCATCAATCAGTTAAAGAACTTTCCAAAAGGGGAAAAAAGTGTTTGCACTCATCAAACCTCCCCAAAATAGCCTGTTTTTCACGGAAACGGGTCCATTTTTTTAAAAAAAGGCATGAATAGCCTTAGGGGGTCTTGCAGACTGCTCTTTGGGGCGTGGGCCCCAAAAAATGAGCAAAACACCCCATTTTTCATGAAAGCAGGCACATTTTTTATCCAAAAAAATTGCATGCATAGCCTTATGGAGGCTTATAGAGTGCTGCTGGGGGCTGGGAAGACCCCAAGAGCTTTCTGAGAGCCTCCATAAGGGTATGCACAGCCATTTTGGTGAAGGGGTGAAGCTTCGGGAGGCAAAACAATATATATGCTGTATTCAGTGTATAAGACGCACCCAGATTTTTACCATCTTTTTTGAGGAAAAAAGATGTGTTTATTCTCTGAAAAATACGGTAACTATTGTTTTGTTGTTGGAGGAGCAAGATTGGGTCTTGTAAAGCCCTTTTATCATTGTGCTATATGGTTATTAGTAATCTGTGGAGAATTGTGGAGAATCCTATGGTTGCCATGATGTAAAAAAAGATGTTGAGACTCTAGAAAGAGTGCAAAGACAGCAACAAAGATGATTAGGGGACTGGAAGGAATTGGGTATGTCTAGTTTAATTAAAAGAAGGACTAGGAGAGACATGATAGCAGTCTTCCTTATCTTAGGGGCTACCATAAAGAAGAGGGATCCAAGCTATTCTCCAAAGCAATGGGTGGAAACTGATCAATTTAGTTTTAGATTTAGAATTTAGAACTGAGGAGAAATTTCCTGACGGTTAGAACAATTAATCAGTGGAACAACTTGCCTCCAGAAGTTGTAAATGCTCCAACACTGGAAGTTTTAAAAAAGAGGTTAGATAACCATTTGTCTGAAGTGGTATAAGGTTTTCTGCCTGAGAAGGGGGTTAGACTAGAAGACCTCCAAGGTCCCTTCCAACTCTATTTATTCTATTCTAATTATCTATTCGTTTTATATTTCACTATTTTACTAAACTAATTTCTGTATACATACTTGAATTTGTTCAGTTTTTTTTATGATTGAGGCAACAAAGAAATACATCACGTACATACAGGCACACTGAAAAAGGGCTTTGGCGAAGTAGATGGCTTATGCCTAATACTCTGTGACTGTGACTTTTCAATGCCTTTTTACACTATCAGAGCCTTATCCCCATTACTTCCTCAAAGGGGTGGGCTTCAAAATTTTTAGCAAAGGATTCTCTGCCCGGTTGCTGGGTAGGCATGACCATGGTGGGCGTGGCCTAGTTGGCCTCCTGCACCATGGCGGGGGGGGGCGGATTGCGAGCCTCCATGAGGGCAAAAATGGCTTCCCCGAGCTTCAGAGGCGCTCCGGAGGCCAGCAATGGGCCCATCTCCAGCCTTCCTTAACTTCCCGTAGGCCCATTTTTTCACCTTCCCTGAGCCCCCATGTACACCCTGCACTTACCTGCATCCAAAACAGACCGCATGGGGACTCCTGGGAGGGATGGGGTGAGGTGGGCAGGGCCAGCCAGGAGTTGGATTTGGGAGTTCTCCAAACACAGAATCTTAGCTAGAGGTTTTCCTGAACCCCTGCAAATCTCCAGCAGCCGACTCCTGCTTCCTCAAAATATTTCACAGATCAGAGTATGAGCAACTTTAAATTTTTGAGAACTCATTTCCCATCCTACAAATATTAGCATGGTGACATGCGAAGAGATATATTCAGACACACATGTTCAAGCAAATGAATTCTAATTTTAGCAGGAACAAAATTAAACTTTAATTTTGAACTGGAGACTTACCTAAAGGGTTCCTCCAAGTAAAACAACCTCCATGAACATACAGTATGTGAATTGTCAGTGTTCCTATCTCCCAGCTAATCTTTTCATTTGGTATCCCATCATTTGGTCAATCCAAAGAGTCAACTTCATGATGAAGTCAATAGAAGCACTATCAATTCCTTTGGCATTTTGCCAACGTTGAGTAAGAAGATTCTACAGTTCCCCCTCTGATGTAAATTCATGTTGGAATCATCTTACATATCTGAATTCAAGCACAGAATAATAACAGAGTAATAGAATAACAAGATTGGAAAGGACCTTGGAGGTCTTCCAGTTGAACCCCCTGCTCAAGCAAAAAAAAACAACTTATACCATTTCAGACAAATGGTCATCCAATCTCTGGTTAAAGAACTTCAGCCACAACTTTCAGAGGCAAGTCATTCCGCTGATTAATTGTTCTGTCAGGAAATTTCTCCTTAGTTCTAGATTGGATCTCTCCTTGATTAGTTCCCACCCATTGCTTCTTGTTCTACCCTCAGGTGCTTGGAGAATAGTTTGACTCCCTCTTCTTTGTGGCAGCCCCTGAGATATTGGATCACGGCTATCATGTCTCCCCTAGTCTTCTTTTCCTTAAACTAAGCATAGCCACTTCCTGCCACCATGTTTCAGAGAGGTGAAACATAGTTGTTTTGATTACTATAGGACAAATAATGTCTTACAGGAATTGCCCAAAGAACAGTTATGTTAGCATAGATGCTTCCAAAGTTGGAATCGTGATAAGGTGGTTTACCTGATTCTGTGAAGTTTCTTGAGCAAAGAGGAAACCAAAAAGACTTGTGTTCTGGCCAACTGCTTCTCCCGAGAAAGCCTGCAGGACAGTAGTGGGATTAAAAAAAAATTACTACTGGTTTTGTGGACATGGCTATGTGGCATAGCTTGGTGGGCATGGCAGGGGAACGATACTGTAAAATCTCCACTCACTCCTGATGAGGTGGGACTCGGGTGGCAGAGAATAGATGGAGTCAGAGGTGGTATTTACTGGTTCTCCAAACTACTCAAAATTTCCACTACTGGTTCTCCAAAAGTGGTAAGAGCCTGCTGAATACTACCTCTGCTGCAGGAACTGTAAAAGACTTTGTTGACACCATGTGAGGAAGAACACTGAGAAGCAAAGAAGGAAGATTGGACTTGCAGGCTCAGCAGGAAGGAAACAGGAAATGACCAAATCAAAATAATTTTGGATTTTATTTTATGTTTCTAGGAATTAAATAAAGCAATTGTATATAAATTCCTGGGAAGATCTAGAGCAGCAATGGCAAAACGTTTTTGGCTTGTGTGCCAAAAGGGGGGATGCGCAGTGTGGTCATGCGTGGGTGTGATGCACCCATAATGCAATGTGCGACACACACCCTATGCATGCGCACATGAAGCGCAACCCCCCCCCCATTTTTTGCATGCTTTTTTCACCTTCCTCAGGCTCCAGAGGCTTTATAGGAACCTGGGGAGGGCGAAAACAGCCTCCCCCGCCCCACGGAAGCCTTTCAGAGGCTTCAAGGACTTGGAAGTGACTTCCGATTTGCTCATAGGGTCACTTTTAGTCCTCCAGAAGCTTCACGGAATCCTCCTAAAGGTCCCTGAAATCTCTGGAGGGCTTAAACGACCCTACAAGCAAACCGGAAGTCTGTTCCTGAACTTCTGGTTTGCCTATAGGGCTGGTTTTTTGCATTCTGGGGACTTCAGGGAAGCTCCTGAAGCCCCCAGAGGGTCTCTGGGGAAAGGATCTTTTCACCCTCCCCAGGCTCCTATAATCCTCTGGAGCCTGGGGATGGAAAAAATGGCTTTTAAAAAGGCTGAATTTAGCTGGCCAGCACACACATGCACGCTGGCCAGCTGACAGGGCAATGCCTCATGTCCCCTGACAAATGGCTCCACATGCCACCTGTAACACACGTGCCATAGGTTTGCCATCCCGGGTCTAGAGTTTAGGCTCTTTAAGGAAAATGTCTGGTGAAATAATAAAGCAATAATCAAATGTTGCAGACATGGAATGTAGTGGTATATCCATTTCAACATTAAAAGAGGAACAATTGAATAGTGTGCTTTCAATGACGTTTAATCACCAGCAGAGGCATTTACTCATTTATTTGCTTTTTAAAGACGAAGATAGAAGTTGTGAGTGAGCGTTCAAAGTCCTGTACTTTATAAAATGTACCACACATATGAAGCACACAGTAAAGGCATAAAAGTTTTTATTTCATAGTTGTAGCTGCCACATTGAATTCTTCAGATTTCCCCTTCGGATGATTCAGGAAAATGCTGTCTGATGCTATGTGCATATAGAAATTAAACCATTCTCTTGGACAAATGTTCTTTTGTGTTTAGATGTGGCTTCAGGAGAATAATGTAGCACTTGGGGAGAAAGATGCAACCCAGTAGACCTGCAGTAGAGGCCAAGATGGAGAAGATCTCCACAGCCACCATATATTTCCCTTTGGTGCTAAGATAAGCTGGGATGAAGGACACCCAAACGCTGCAAAACACAAGCATACTGAAGGTGATCAGTTTGGCTTCATTAAAGGTATCTGGCAATTTCCTGGCAAAAAAAGCCACGGTGAAACTGACACTGGCCAGAAGTCCCAAATAGCTCAGCACGATATAAAACATGAAATCAGCACCTTCGTTACATTGCACAATGATCTTATCCATCTGGGATTGCATGTCAAACTCAGGGAAGGGAGGAAATGTGGTCCACCACACTACACATATATCAACTTGAATGAAGGAGCGGATGACAATGATGGATCCTGCCAGTCTTCTTCCTAACCACTTCCTCATCTGGTTTCCTGGCTTAGAGGCCATGAAGGCCAGAACCACCATGATGGTTTTGGCCAAGATGCAGGAGACAGAAATGGAGAAAACTGTGCCAAATATTGTTTGCCTGAGAAAGCAAGTCACCTCCCCTGGCCAGCCAATAAATAGCAGTGAGCAGAGAAAACAAAGGAGGAGAGAGGAAAGAAGGATGCATGTGATGTTCCTGTTGTTGGCTTTGACAATGGGGGTGTCCCAGTGCAGAATGAAAGTCACTGCCACTAAAATGAGAATTCCTGAAAAGAAAAGAGTCAAGGAAGTCAGTGTAACTCCCAAGGATTCACTGTAGGATAAATAACTGAAAGTTTTGGGAAGACACTGCTCTCTTCTTGCATTTGCATACTGATCTTCTGGGCACCTCTCACATTGGTCTGCATCTGAAATACATGGAGAAGGTTTTTATCATTTCCAACCATTTGGAACATTTTGCAAATTTTATTTAGAGAAATCATTTCTGTTGAAAATATTCACATACCCCATTCCACTTACATAGTAGTGCTAATCCTTAGCAATAAACTATTCCAGCATACCTCCTGGTCCCACCCAGGGTAGAATAGCAAAATCTATTCCCCCACCGTATAATTTTTTTTTTTACTTGCCAATTTGGATAGAAATTCTTCCTTCGGAGCATTTGGTGCAAGTGTAGCAACAAATTTGTGCCCCTTCTTGAACGACTTTCATGAATCCCTGGTGGCAGCTCTCAACACATCTGGAATGAGGAGGTACCTAGGAAAAAAATGAAATTTTTGTGGAATTTAATAATAGTTTTTGGAAATACATAACCTTATTTGTAGTGTATTAGTTTACGAAGTTCAGGGAGTGAGAAATCTTTTTTTGAGCTCAAGAAATCTGAATATAGACATGTTTGTCTGAAATGTTTGAAGTTTAATGCAAACCCTTATGGGATGCATCATACATTTTCCTCAAACCATGTCCAGGCTCATCGTTTTTACAAGATTCTTGAATGTGTTTTCGGAATAACAATTGGCTGTGAGATTACTACTATTATTCATGTTCAGCGCTTTTATTGATTTTTCAATAACCTGTTAAGAATTACTGAAATGATTCAGGAAGAATGGCATAATGAATCTTATTTTATACATTTCATTAATTTTATAATCCAGGAATTAATGAAATTTAAATGTTATGACAATTATAAGATCTCTCTTATTTTACTGATATTTTATTCCCTTTACAGTATGAATTTTTGTTTTACATTGTTCTTTTACATATTCATGCCCAAATATTGCATTCTTATGTCATATAAATTCCAAAACTACATTAAACAAATATCTTCTGATAAATATCTTCCAAAAGAAAAATGCAAATATTCCCCAAATCCTAAGATTCCAGGACGTAATCAATACTCTTCACTGGGTTAAAAACTTGGCTATGCAATAGAATTAGATAAATGGCAGAAGCTATGGGATAAAAATGTTTGACTATGTCAACTGCATATAAAGAAAAATTGTATAAAATGTTTTATAGATGGCATTTTGCACTGGCAATATTGGCTAAAATGTATAAAGATAGATCTTCCAAATGCTGGAAATGTAATCAACCATTGGGTTCATACTAGGAGCCGAGGTGGCACAGTGGTTAGGGTGCAGTACTGCAGGCCACTTTAGCTGACTGTGATCTGCAGTTCAGCAGTTCAAATCTCACCGGCTCAAGGTCGACTCAGCCTTCCATCCTTCTGAGGTGGGTGAAATGAGGACCCGGACTATGGGGGCAAGTTGCTGACTCAATTTGCTAAAAAAAATTGTAAACCGCTTAGAGATGGCTGAAAGCCCTATGAAGCAGTATATAAGTTAAATAAATAAATAAATAAATAAATAAATAAATAAATAAATAAATGAATGAATGAATGAATGAATGAATGAATGAATGAATGAATGAATGAATGAATGAATAAATAAATAAATAAATAAATAAATAAATAAATAAATATCATATGTGCTAGACATGCCCAAAAGCTAAAAAATATTGGATGAAAATACACCCTTGGCTGGAAAAAATGATAAAGCAGCATATAAAATTGAAACTAGAGATATTTTTGTTGGGCATTCTACCAGAAAAAATATGATAAAAGGACTGTATATCTGGTTTTGCATTCACTAATTGCAGACAGATTTGTGTGTTGTTTTTTTTAAATTTGAGAATGTTTTTAATAAATAATGTGACAAAATTACTTTTATGATTACTGATTTCTTGGTAAGAAAAATTATGCCAGAATTGTATTTGCCCAACAATGGAAAAACAATGAAACTCTGTCAGATGGGAATGTAATTAAGAAAATACTAGAATACACAGAAATGGACAGATTAATGCTTATGGTTAAGGACAAAGAAGAAACTGAATATTTTGTGGAATGTATTTTATCCATGGTTGGACAATAAAAACAGAAGATAGAAATGAGGAGATATTAAAAAAGGAAAAGTTAATGTGGAGAGAATTTATTTGCTGATGAAGATGTTAGGTATTATTGCTATAATATTAATATATATTTATATTATTATTATTGTGATGAATATAATAACAAATATGTGGATACCCAAAATCATTCACTCTGACAGAAATGGAAAGTGATATAAATAAAACAAATAAAACAGTAAAAAAAAAATACTCTTCACTTGTGGATTTTCTAATCAAGAAACAAAAATGTTTTCCTCCAAAAGGTGCAATTCTGCCATATTAAAATATACACAAATGTCCCACCTTCTCAAATTTGTGATGCCAATGAATGGCATCTTCCTTAATGATGAACTTTTTCCCATCAGGGGCTCTGGCGTCCATTCTTCCAATTTGGACTCTTTGGAAGGAATTATTATGGAATGTTACCAGGTTCTGGATATCGTATCCGGGGTCAAAGTTTCCCTTGTCATCAAAAAAAATTTCATCACCTGCACTGTTATTAAAATGGATGTGTCTAAGAAAGTGAGGAAGCTGGATTGAGGGAGGAATATAAACAAGATTAGATCAGAAACTAAAAGATGAGTTAATACTGTATTCCCTTAGTGAAGTGGAGATCCTTGATCTCCAGCATGGTGGATTCCTGCCAGTTCTAACCTCTTCTATAGAAGAGGTTCCACAAATCTACCATGCTGTTTAGAACCGGTTCCAGCTCCCTCCCCTCTTGTCCGCACCACGCTTGCTCTGCCCGCCGCTCACTGATTGGCTGGCTCACCAATTGCCGCCCCCCCCTCTAAGAGTCCTATCTAAACCTTAAAGTCTTAAAGCTGTCAAGTTTGAACACACCTGGGTTTTTTTTCCCTAAAGTGTTAGGGAAGCAAGGGTCTTGTAACTTGACAGCTTTAAGACTTGCACACTTCAATGCCAGAGTTCCTGAGCCAACATGACTGGAGGAGGAATTCTGCGAGTTGAAGTCCACAAGTCTTAAAGCAGTCAAGTTTGAACATCCTTGGGTTTTTTTTTCTAAAGGGTTGGGGTGCAAGGGCTTTAAGACTTGCATGCTTCAAATGCCAGCGTTTCGGAGCCAACATTTTGGTTGCTAAGCAAGAGCATTGTTAAGTGAGTTTCACCACATTTTACAAGTTGGCCATGCCCAGTCACATGACTGCCAAGCCACTTTCACTCGGTCACATGGCTGGCAAGCCACTCCCACAAAGCAGGCCACACCTACAGAAGAGGTTCTAAAAAAATTTGAAACCCACTACTGGTATATACCCACCATTTTCAAGTAGAATTTCAGGGATTGCTTTAAAGTCCTAAACTTCATTGATAGAGAAGCAACAGAATTATGGAATACATTTAGAGAAGTTGTTAACCCTCCTTAAGTCTTTAGACTGGAAACTTGATAGAGAGGGAATTGTCTCTATCTGCCTGTTCTCTAGGCAGCATCTCTTGGCTCTATCTTCCCACATACTTTTAGAGTTATGTTGGCAAAGAGTGTACCATTGTGTAGACCGGAACATCTTTAAGAGCCAAGGTGGCGCAGTGGTTAAATGCAGCACTGCAGGCTACTGCTAGATCAGCAGGTCAGCGGTTCAAATCTCACCGGCTCAGGGTTGACTCAGCCTTCCATCCTTCCGAGGTGGGTAAAATGAGGACCCAGATTGTTGGGGGCAATATGCTGACTCTCTGTAAACCGCTTAGAGAGGCCTGAAAGGCCTATGAAGCGGTATATAAGTCTACTGCTATTGCTATATATTGCTATTGCTATTTAAACAAGTCATCATGGAGAGAAATTGTTCTTGGTGATTCCTAAGAGTCAGCATTGACCTGATAGCAAATGATTGGTCGATCAATTGACCAATTGCAAAGGCTTCATATTGCTGCTTCCACCTGATCTTCTTCGGTCCTTAAACAGGGTTAAGAGAGAGAAGAGAAATAGCCTACCTGCCATGGCTGGACATCCCAGAGAGTTTCTCTATTCCAGTTTCTCAGAAAAGCTGAATTTCCTCTTGTGGAATACATGGCATGCAGGGCATGTGCTGCAGAATGCACCCCATTGTAGATATTGTAGCTCTCTCCAGACATGCTCATTTCAAACAAAGAGCCATGGAGTTTCCCCAATTCTTCTTTCCCGGTGCAGTGTCTTCTTCCTTTGTTATAGGGAGGTATGGCGCAATGAAATGCAGTTGCCTAGAACCAATCAAGAATAGGAAAGGTATCAAAATAAGGGTTCATTTTTTCAAAAAACTCCTGAAATCTTGGGACCGTGTTTGTGTGCAGTGAGAAAAATAAGGAACCATTCATGAATTGTGCAGGAAATCTGTTCTGCGCCAAGTAAACAGCAGTGATATCGAACTGAGAAGTTATAACCCACACTCTGCGATCTATTGGCCAATTCATTGATTCAGTCACTCGTAGAATCATCTGTAAACTGACCATGGATTGCACATCTCCAGAAAGAAGGAACATATTCGTTGTAGACAATAAAATAGCAAACGCTATGTCTTGTAGTCGGTCAAAAAATTCTTCACCTAATTTGAGAGTTTTGATGACTGGGATCAATTCCCTCAAAGCAATGCAAACATCATTCTTCAAGAGCTTTGGTTGGAGATTTCGAAGAAAAGCTTCCCCACTTTCATCGTCTGATATTAAAAAACCAATCCAGTTCCATCCAAAATGCTTCAGTAAATGAACATATTGTACATGTTCATTGGGAACCAGGCTGAAGTAGGACGGGAACTGCATTTTATCACTCAGGGCTGGGTCCAATGAGCCATAACTGAGCTGTTTGGAAGAAACATGCATGAAAATTTAAATTGAGAATCCTTTTCTGAAGAACATGGATCTTTTCCATCTTCGGCAGAATTTTGAATGCTACTATAAGATTATGATTGAGATTTTGAAGTTTGTAACAAAATTTTTTAAAAAATGTGAAAAAAAGATTATGATTAAATTAGAAAAATCCCAAAAATTTCCATCAAGCTTTAAATGGAAGAACCAGATCACAACCTTCCTAAGAGGAGCACTTCAAAATGTATGTTTCTCTTCAGAACAAGGAAAAGTTTTAGACCTTAGTTTCCATCATTCCTGTTCACCTGACTCCTCAATTAACTGAAGATAATTGAGATTTAGCAACAAATGTCCGTCATCCTTCACAACTTCAAATATCTATCTATCTATCTATCTATCTATCTATCTATC
This sequence comes from Thamnophis sirtalis, assembly GCF_051295495.1. Taxonomy (NCBI): domain Eukaryota; kingdom Metazoa; phylum Chordata; class Lepidosauria; order Squamata; family Natricidae; genus Thamnophis; species Thamnophis sirtalis. Next base: position 124,415,413 of record NW_028261384.1, read on the forward strand.
TATCTATCTATCTATCTATCTATCTATCTATCAATCAATCAATCATCTGTCTATCTATTGAAATTTATTTCCTACCATTTCATATCTAGTGACTCTGGGTAGCTTGGACATTAGCGTTATGTAATAATTGGGGAGAAATAGCTCTTCCTTAGGTGAAAGAGTTAAGGTCAGGTGTCTTATCAAACAAGTCCAAATATGGTACCTTATATACTGAATGACTACTCCAGAGAAGAACAAGATGCAAAAAATAATATTTAATATTTTTAACATAATTCCATCACCCATCTACTGTATATCCAATATGGTGCTTTCTAAACATTTTTTTAATAAATGGCCATTTTGTTTGTATTACTAATTCATTTATCATTTCTTCATTATACTTTCTCATTCTGTCATCATTTCTTCTACGCAACCTGGTATCTTAAAAATATTTTGACTTGACACACAATTTATTCCTTCATCAACCCTAGGGAAGTTTCCTGAGCTTAGAATCCAAAATGTCTAAGGGTTTCTATCCTCTGCTTTATGTAGATTTTTGTATTTTTCCCCCTGAAGTTGATTTCATTTTTTTTAAATTAAAACATTAAAATAACTGTTCAAGATAGCACAAGAAGTTTAGTTTAATTCACTGAGACTGATCATTTCACAAGCTGTCCTGTGGAAAAGTTCTCCTACCTGTGGAATTTTGTAGATGTTCAAAATGTGAGCTATGTGGATAGAGCTGTGAGATGTGAGGCCACCAATGACATCCCAGAGCTTGCTTTTCATCCTTCTGACACAATTGTAGTTCAAGGCATTCCCTTGCTTTAAAAAAAGAAATTTTAGAATGTTCCGAATGGCAAAATTTATTACAAAACTATGCTCAAAAATCTCCACTTCTAGAGTAGTGTTGGGTAACAGCTTAATGTTCTTGTTGATCTCATGAATGGCAAAATACAGGGAAAGAATATGTTGGTAGTCTTTGCTGATCATTCTGAAATCGGAATGCATAAATGCACATCATTATGCCAGAAAAAGAAGCAAACCAAGTATAAATAATGTATGCAATTTCAGCAATTTGCAGCGGTATTTAGATTTTTACTTAAAGAAACTTTGTCCTTTTCACATGATGCTCACAATATCAAATAACAACAGAGGAGAACCATGCATATCCACCCTTTGAAAATGAGCAAGAATTCTTCTGCCTGAATGGACAGTCATTTAATCTCGTTCCTTTTCCATCACAAGAATGTACCAACAACACACTTTGTCACTTGCTAACTTCTATCCTTTAGATTCTTAATATATATGAAAAACCAAGATAAATCAGTTTTACTCTTTGTTAGAACACATAGAAGCAAAATAACACATTTGCTGTTAATCATGTAGTTAATATCAATTTCATAAAAAGGTAGCAACTTTTCAAATCATTTGGAATGGAATATTTAGAAATTAAAAGACACTTGCCCCTGGGGAGGAAAGCTATGGCAAATCTGGCCAACATACTAAAATGCAGAGACATCATCCTGACAACAAAAGTGTGTATAGTCAAGGTTATGGTTTTGTCCCAGTTGCAATGTATGTCTGTGAAATTTGGACCATAAGGAAGGCTGAGCGCCAAAGAATTGAGGCCTTTGAACTCTGGTGCTGGAGAAGACTCCTGCGAGTCCCTTGGACTGCAAGGTAATCAAACCGGTCAGTCCTAGAGGAGATCAGCCCTTTAGAAGGGTTGCTCTTTAGAAGGCCAGATCCTGAAGATGAAACTCAAATACTTTGGCCCCCAAATGAGAAGGAAGGACTCACTGGAGAAGAGCCTCATGCTGGGAAAGATTGAGGGCAAAAGAAGAAGGGGACGACAAAGAATGAGGTGGCTGGATGGAGTCACTGAAGCAGTAAGCGTGTACTTAAATGGATTCCAGAGGCTGGTAGAGGACAGGAAGGCTTGGAGGAACATTGTCCATGGGGTCGCAATGGATTGGACATGACTTTGCAACTAACAACAATAATTATGAGCAGATCCCATACTTGTATATTATGATGAATAGCTAAACATCACTTTTCTGAAAGCCTTAAAATGGATAAAACCACTCAATGCTACAGCCTCTGAACCAGAATTTTTTGCTTCTTTCTTTGATTTTATCCAATTTCTTTAAACATATCATGCATTAATACAAAGAAGAAAGATGTACTTACACTCCTCTTTTGGATGTGTTTGGCTTATTTATGAAATTTACTAAACTTAAATCGCTAAAAACGATTGAAATAAATGCCCCAAGTATCACATCATCTTTATTGCCACGTTGTTCTTCTGGATCTTTAGAGGGCTGGCGGCAAATGGATTTGAAACTCTCACTGATATTTTTAAAAAGGAAGAAGAAAAAAGGATTGAACTGCCAACATTTTTGATCTATTGCCCCATCTTGGCAAATACATAACTGACATAAAAATAGCTGTGATCAATGCAAGCAGCATTTATTAACAAGACCTAAGAGGAAATCTCTGTGCAAAAGCATGAAGATGGTTAAAAGAAAAAGGAGGAATTATTACAATTTCCACGGACTGTGCCTGGCTTGTTACAACTAACCTTTGTATCAAATGGGAAATATCAGGTGTCTTTGCAAAGTGTAGCTGTCTAATTTCTGCCTAGTAATCTTTCTACAAGTTTGATAGCTCCAAAGATTAGAAAATGCAACATAGTGATTTTCTTAATTATAGGGCAAAATAATAACTTTCCCTCAAGTCCATTAGTCCCTGGAGATCTAAGAAATTTTTGTTTTTGCAAAATCTGAACATGGCCAGAATTCAGAATTTATAATTCACAGGATTTTAGTTTTTTAAAAAGAGATAATAAAAACTGGGCACTTACTAGTAACCTGCACTTCAAATAGGCACAAAACTGAGATTCTAAGACCGATGTGAATAATTTAGTATTCCAATTTAAATTACAAAGTTCCCACTGATGCTCAAAGCTCCACTGATGCAATTGTTAGCAAACGTAGAAGACAGTCATATTTTTTAAAAAATGGACGAGACAGGTTTTTTTGTACAAATGCTATGATGCAGTGGTGGGATTCAAAAATTTTTACTACAGTTTCTGTGGGCATGGCTTGGTGGGCGTGGTGTGGTGGCCGTGGTTGGGCTTGGTAGGCATGGCTTGGTGGCAGGGGAAGGATACTGCGAAATCCCCATTCACTCTCCACTCCAGGGAAAGAATACTGCGAAATCCCTATTCCCTCCCCACTCCAGGGGAAGAATACTGCAAAATCCCCATTCCCTCCCCACTCCAGGGGAAGAATACTGCAAAATGCCCATTCCCTCCCCACTCCAGGAGAAGATTACTGCGAAATCCCCATTCCCTCCCCACTCCAGGGGAAGAATACTGCAAAATGCCCATTCACTTCCCACTCCAGGGGAAGGATACTACAAAATCCCCATTCACTCTCCACTCCAGGGGAAGAATACTGAGAAATCCCTATTCCCTCCCCACTCCAGGGGAAGAATACTGCGAAATCCCCATTCCCTCCCCACTCCAGGGGAAGAATACTGCAAAATGCCCATTCCCTCCCCACTCCAGGAGAAGATTACTGTGAAATCCCCATTCCCTCCCCACTCCAGGGGAAGAATACTGCAAAATGCCCATTCACTTCCCACTCCAGGGGAAGGATACTACAAAATCCCCATTCACTCTCCACTCCAGGGGAAGAATACTGAGAAATCCCTATTCCCTCCCCACTCCAGGGGAAGAATACTGCGAAATCCCCATTCCCTCCCCACTCCAGGAGATGGATACTGTAAAATCCCCATTCCCTCCCCACTCCAGGGGAAGGATACTACAAAATCCCCATTCACTCTCCACTCCAGGGGAAGAATACTGAGAAATCCCTATTCCCTCCCCACTCCAGGGGAAGAATACTGCAAAATCCCCATTCCCTCCCCACTCCAGGGGAAGGATACTGCAAAATCCCCATTCACTCTCCACTCCAGGGGAAGAATACTGCGAAATCCCTATTCCCTCCCCACTCCAGGGGAAGAATACTGCGAAATCCCCATTCCCTCCTTACTCCAGGGAAGGTTACTGCATAATCTTCATTTCCTCCCAATCAACTGGAACTCTGATGCAGAAAATAGGTGGGGGCAGGGCCAGCCAGAGGTAGTATTTACCAGTTGTCTGAACTACTCAAAATTTCCGCTACCGGTTCTCCAGAACTGGTCAGAACCTGCTGAATACCACTTCTGCTATGATGGTGGCATGAAGCTGCTGGATGAGATCATCCGCCACCATGTGACAAAATATTAACATGACGATGGTACTCAGCTGTACACTCTGTCCAGGTCACAAGAGGTCACAATTCTGCTCTGTTCTGCATCAATCAAGCCATATTTAAGTATTTATTCGAGTCTCTGCCCGTGTGAGTTAAGCGATGCTGCAACCATTCTTTCTCGATGTCTGAGTCTAGATGGGGAGCAGCAAATTAAAACTGAACACTGGCAAGCCAGAGTGACTTTGGCAGTGGTGAGTTCCTACTGGTTCGGACTGATTCAGCTGAACCGGTTGTAGCTTCGCAGCCTGGGTCACTGGAATTGGTGGCAACCCAGGCCTGCCACACTCCCTAACTGGTTTTCCCAGCAGCACCATAGGCGCCGCCATCTTGTTTTTTGCTTCTGTGCAGAGAAATGTTTGTTGTAATGCGCATGTGCATGCAGTGCACATCAAGCGCCCACATGCATCCCTCAGCGAACTGGCAGTAGTCTCTGCCAGAACCCACCCCTGGACTTTGGGTCTGGGCTTCTTGGTCCCCAGAGAAATACCACCTTTGATCATGGTTGGAATTGCACTGCCCGAGACAAACCATGTGTGTAATCTGGAGGTTATCTTGGATTTGCAGTTTCTGCTCAGAAAGGAAGTGGCAGTCATGACCAGGAGAGAGCCTTTGAACAACTGTGTGTTGTGCACCATTTATGTCTGTCCATTCATGGACCAATGGGTCCTTGTCACAGTTACCCATGCCTTGGTTAACTCTGGTTTGGACTGCTACAATGCATTTTACATGGGACTATCCTTGAAGAGCATCTGGAAGCTTCAGTTGTCTGAAAATACGACAGCCCATATGGTTGCAAGAAAGTCCAAATTTATATGCTACCAACTAGCTTCTAGATATAATTGAAGGTGCTGGTTATCACCTTCAAACCTCCACGTGTTAATGGTCCACAATGGGCCATTAAGGCCTGAGTCTGTCTGTTCTACATAACGAAAGTGGAATTAGCCCTCTACCCATCTCACCACATGGCACCTGGGAAGATTACATCAGCCAGCAATGCTTAAACAAGCTTGAGTCTTGGGATAGCCTACAAAGGTAGCTAAGAGCACTCCACCTCTGGGAGTCTGACAACCAATCAGAATACATTCCTAACACTGGGACAGGAAGTTCTAAGGTGCGGCCCAGAAGAGGGTATAAAACTCAGCATCTCGCCTCTTTTTCTTCTTCACCCAACATCTTGAAGCGTGTGATCCCTCTTTTCACCCAGGAGTTCCAAGGCATGTGATCCTGTCCACCATTAAACCATCTTTTCAAACAGCCTCCATGTTTCCAGGGTATTTTTCCTCACTTGCAACTGAGCCCAGATCGACATTTCTTCCAACAATTTGGCTTCCTAGTACCTAACTCTTCCCATGTATGAATATAACCATGTATAATTGGATTGCTTATTAGTAATCTGTTCTGACCCCCCCACCTCCGGCCTGTGAGTAACGTAGACACAGGCTTGGCTATTTGCCACTCTTTAATCACAGGAATTACAACTCCATTAGCTGAAAGCCCAGACAATACTCTCATGCAAGAAGGGTTGGCAGCAACCCAAACCAAACAGAACGGAAATACAAAACAGACCAGAGAAGAGTTCCTCAAGACTATTACAAACGGTTGTGTCCTGCAAAAGGACCCCTCTGAATTTCTCACTTATATACTCTCTTGGGAGGGGCCAAGCCACAACCACCTGGGCTTGATTATCTCTTATCAGTCTGCCTCCAGAGCTGCTGCTTCCGTTTCTCTGCCCTTCTTAAACCTGCGTCAGGGACAAACTGGCTTTGATCTTCCCCACTGCTCCATGCCTCAGTCGCCTCCTGGTGGCCAACCAGCCTCTCTGGTCCCTGCTCTGAGTCTGAACCCTGCCCAGGGTCCTCCACATCTTCCATAGGAGACTCATAGGGTTCCTCGCTATCCGAGTCCATCAGCAGCTCAAACGGATTCTGCTGGGCCACAACAGTAATCTATAACTATCACTAAGTGTTGTATCTTATGATTCTTGATGAATGTAGTTTATTTTCCTTATGTACACTGAGAGCATATGCACCAAAGACAAATTCCTTGTGTGTCCAATCACATTTGACCAATAAAGAATTCTGTTCTATTCTATTCTGTAACTTGGAGCCAAGTTATTTAATGAACCAGGTCTCCCCAATTACATCTACCTAGCCTATCAGAGCAGGAAGGCAGGGCATGTTACCGGAGGTATCAAAGAAGTACATATGCTGCAGTGGTGAAATTCATTTTTTTTTTACTACTGGTTTTGGGCATAGCTTGATGGGCATGGCGGGGGAAGGATACTGAAAAATCCCCATTTCCTTCCCGCTCCAGAGGAAGGATTCTGCAAAATCCCCGTTCACTCCTTACTCCTGGGCGAAAGATACTGCAAAATCTCCATTCCCACCCTACTCTGGGGCCAGCCAGAGGTGGTATTTTCCTGCTCTCCAAACTATACAAATTTTCCACTACCGGTTCTCCAGAACCTGTTGAATTTCACCCCTGATATGCTGGCACCTAGGAAAAGGGCCTTTTATGGGGTGGCTCATTTGCTTTTGAACATCATTACCCCGGAGATAAGATTCACCTCCACCTTGTGGCTTTCCTGCAAAGACATGGTTTTGTCAGTTGGCCTTCATTCAGAGGCTGATCAAGTGGCTTGTTTGAATATTTTGTCACTAATTGGAACTTTTAACTGTAGATTTTAAAGTTGCACACCACCCATGGTATGTGAGTGGGATGGCTACATAAAATTGCTTAATAAATAAATAAATGGTGAAAGATTAGATTCAGTAATTGTCAGATTGATATTATTACAATTATTATTAAACTAAACTGTTAAGGAATGTTGCTATTATAACCGCTGAATGATCTTATATCAAACAATTGTCACTCACTAAAACCATAGTGCTGTAGATGTAAACATGATGAGTGACAAGGTGCTTACTTGGTGCTGACCAGGAGAGGTATTCACTTACCTTCCCTACCGGTTTGCAAAGCATGCACTTTGGCTAAAAACAAGGGCCTAAATGGGATGCAGTAGAGCAGTAGGCCACCCATGATTTTCGCTACCGGTTCCAGTGAACCGGTCTGAACCAACAAAATACCCACTCTGGTGCTGACTGCTAGTACACGGCCAACTTAAAAAACAGAGGGAGTGTGTAAGGATGGAGATCCATATGGAAAACTTATTGGAGAGAAAAGCCATTCTATCTTCCAAGGTTTGGGAAGTCTGAATGTTCTTTAATAATAATGATAACAATGCCAACTAATATAATAAAATCTATACTCTGGTGTTTGAAGTTGTCAATTGTATCAGTTCATTTCTTAGTAGGATAGTATCATAGATGGGTGTGTGAGTAAGGCAGAGGTGGGATTCCATCGGTTCTAGCCTATCCACTAGAACCGGTAGTTAATTTTCTAAGCAGTTCGGAGAACTGGTTATTAGAAGAAATCTCCTTTCAATCCTGTAAGGAAGGCAGGAAAGAAACATTCTGGTGTTGTTTCTAGCCTAATCTTTATTGCCCTGCTTACAGAAGCTGCCTCTCCATTAACCCTTATTATATTCTTGGCAGTACCCTAAACTTACTGACTCTGGGTGGTTTTTTAAAAAAAATTCCTTTGCTGGTTCTTGATTTTCTTAAAGGGGAAGGGTTGTTTTAAGCTTTTTACACTTCTGTTAGGAGGAAATACTCCCCTATTGGAGTTCTTCCAGCTGGGATGCAACGAGCAGCATTTTGAAGAAATAATTGAATAATGAATCTGGCACCCTGCCTGATTTGTAACTCTGAGCTTGCAGGTATTTCTAATGATTGGTATTTAGGGGAGCTTTTTGCAAGCAAAGAAGCTTTTTGTATTTTTGTGCAGGTAACCTTTGACTTACCACAGTTCATTTAGTTACCATTCAAAGTTACAATGGCACTGAAAAAAGTGACTTATGACTGTTTTTCACACGTACGACTGTTGCAGTATCCCTATGGTCACGAGAAGCCAGGTTAGGCGAAGCGCCCCTTGACATGAATGACATTGAGTTGTCCACACCCAATCACCCACACCCAGCCAGCCAGCCAGCCACGCCCACCCAACCACACCCACAGAACCGGTAGTAAAAAATTTGAATCCCACCACCGGAGTAAGGTATATAGTAAGATGTTTTGCTTGAAAAAGGGACATCAACATGATTATGTCCTTATGTTTAATTACAGGATGAACATTTGTTTTGTTACCAGGATATGTTTTTGTGTTATTTTTCAAAGTATATTGAATTAATATTTCCATTATCTCTCCTTTTCTAAGTCCAGGTATAATGGCCTATCTTCTCTTTATTTGATTGCCTAAAAAAGGAAGGGGCCATTCAACTTTTTACTTACATCCCATCCCCAACCCTTAAACATTCTTCCCAGCCAAGTCATGGACTTAGCAATAATAAGATAGTAGTTATTGACTTCTTTCCAGAGATGCTCTCAGGAATCCATGCTTCGCAGAATTATGATAGTAGTAGCTATGACTTTTTCGTGCATCCATCCAGCAGCATGACCCATGTAGATAAAGGTGGACTTGTGTTGAGGCAACACACCACCATTTTCATCATTGACCTCCATTGCAGAAGGCTCTGCTTCTTATGTTTTTGTTGTTAACGTTTTGTTTTAATCTACAATCTTCAGTTTTATGGAAGACAAGTGATTGAGAAGGCTGAATTACAGCCTTCCAGTAGCTCAAGAAAATGAGTCCATTTGATATCTTCATCTGTCACAGTCAACTATTTTTAATCTAAATTGTCTCTTAAACTTCCTTGGAGGATTGTCATAGGCTTCTCTTCTTGATTCATTTTTGCTATGGCACTCAAGGAAAGTATAATGGCATACACAACATGAATAGACACAATATAACGTGTCAGAGAAGATAGACAGGAATAGGTCCGATGGCTGATGGAGGGCAGGTTTCCCAGGTTCCTTGGCATGAGCTTGAGTTTCATGCCCAAATGGCAATGACGGCCATAATGGAGAAGCCTAGGCTGATGAAAAGGAACTTGGTGAGAGGGCTTTCATGTGAACCCAGCTCGTAAGGAAGAATTTCCAGGAATGTGACATAGAGGAAAGTTCCTGCTGACACCCCTTCAAGGACAGCTTGGGCCAGACCACTCCCATCCCCATTGGAAAGAGACACGCCGATGCCTATGCTGATACCAGTTGGAGACATCAGAGCAAAGACCACTAGGTAGAGTATCCTCCATTGGAGCTTGGTGCTACTCTGCACTAGCTTCAAAGACAAGCTGAAGCTCATGATGGCCTTGTGGATGAGCACGGCCAGGCAAAGTTGGATGGTGTCCGTGGTCTCCTTTTGCACACCAATGGCGAGTCCTTCAAAGATCGAATGAAAGGACAGTGACAGGAAAAGTATAAATGCCCGGAAGGAACTGTGAGAAGGTGGGAGCTCCTTGTGATCCTCGTGGTTTTCCTGGCTGCCATGCGAGTGAACAGCTTGGGGGCAACAATGGAGCACCAGGCTTTCGATAAAAAACACCAGGAAGAAGCCCAATGAAATTATGAGCTCTCCATATGGGTAAAGCTGTCAAGGGAGAAAGGGAAGAGAGCGGGGAGATAGAGAGAGAAAGAGAGAGATAATGAATATGAAACAGAATCATTATGAATTAAAGCACTCATCACTGTATAATGTATTAGTTCAAGTTAAAACTCCCCTTTCCTCCACTAGAGCATTCTTAATTTTCTTACAATGTTCCGTGGAGTTGGTTAAGATGAGGAAGAAAAATCCATTCAAGAAGTTTGCCTGGCTAAGCGTGAACCTGAACCTGTGTCACTGAATTGCCAAGCATACAAACAAACTCATATCTAGATAAAATAACAATAGAATCATAGAATTGGAAGGGATCTTAGAGGTCTTCTAATCCATCAGTCTGTTCAAGGCTGGAGTCTTATACTATGCAAGTACAATAGTTGTCCAGTATATTTTCTGAAAGCCTCCAGTGATGGAGCACCTACAAATTCAGGAAGCAAGCTATTATATTGATTAATTGCTGTCACTGTCAGAAAATGTCTTCTTATGTTTAGCTTGTAGCTCTTTTTGACAAGCTTCCCCCATTGTGCTGGTCCCTGGTGCCCTAGAAAATACCATATTTTTTGGAGTATAAGACACACCAGAGTGTAAGATGCACCTCAGTTTTTGGGGAGGAAAATAGGGGAAAAAATTCTGCCTAACAAATACTCATCTGGCTAGCCTCTTAATCTGGTCAGTTTCAGCACATAGGTTTGCTGGTTTTGAGGATGTGCACAGGCTTTTTATCCCCTGGTCTTCTAAAGCACAGCTGATCATTGGAGGGAGCAGCAATGAGAAAAGCAGGCAAAGAACAGAAGATCGCTTCACTCATTAGCGCCTCATTATGGCTGAAAAACAGCTTCTAAAGCACAGCTGATCATTGGAGGGAGCAGCAATGAGAAAAGCAGGCAAAGCATGGAAGATGGCTTCATTCGTTAGCACCTCATTATGGCTGAAAAAAAGCTTTGAAAAAGCTACAATTGGATTATAAGACACCCCCAAATTTTTAGCTTTTTTAAGGGGGGGAGTGCGTGATATATTCCGAAAAACATGGTAAATCTAAAGTAAAATAGAATCAAACAAAATAAATTGGAAGAAATCTTGGAGGTCTTCAAGTCCAACCCTATGTCAAGTGGATGTCTAGTCTCTTGTCAAATACCTCCAGTGATGGATCACCCACAACTTCTGAAGGCAAGCTGTTCCACTGGTTAATTGTTCTCCCTGTTAGGAGTCAATCTCCTCTTCCTTTTGAGAGTCCCTCAAGTACTGAGAGGCTATCATGTCCCCCCTCATCCTTGTCTTAAAAACATGGGTGTTTCTGAGTTCTAGCCAAAAATGGGGATGTTGGAAAGAAGAAAGAAATCTAGCTGGATGTTGAAACAATTTGGTTGAATATTGAAAGTCAAGGCAAAGGCAAGTTAACTGAAGGCAAGCTGACTTTCAGTGCAAGCTGCTGAATGAGGACCTGTATTACACATTACACTCAATTGTAAAGGAAACAGCTGCTTCCTTCAACACTGAACAGAGGCATCCATTATCTCTGACCAACGGGGATGCACACTGGCACCTTGGCCAAGAAGAGTGATGACTAACCTTTTTGTCGTGTGCTGAAAACGCCTGCGCACGCATGACTATGCATGTGACACCCTATGTGCCATGCCCCCGCACATGCGCACATGACCCAACCGTACTATGTTTTGTGCCTAGCAGGCCTCCCTAAAGCCTCCTGGGGCCAAAAAGGCTGCCGGGGGCGCTGCACCTCCCTGCATCCTGCTTTGGGCCTAGCAGGCCTTCCTGAAGCCTCCTGGGACAAAAAACGGGCTGCGAGGAGCCCACACACTCCGTGCTCTCCCCATGCATGCACATGCGACCCCCTTGTCCCCCCACGCATGCGCACACATTTCCCCCATGTGCGGCAGAGACCCAAAATCAGCTGGCTGCCAGGAGGTGTACGTGCATGTGTGGTGAGACTGAGCAGGGCAATGGCTCGCGTGCCACAAAGAGGGCTCCACGTGCCACCTGTGGTTTGCCATCACGGTCCTAGAAAATCAAATGGACAAAATGTCAGGACTGCAGTTATCCTTATGTAGCCTTATGTATCCTGTATCCTTATGATTTTTGACATCCATTATAGTGTCAGTCCCTAAGCAGACAGTAGTGGTATCTCTTAATGATTATAGACAATAGCTTTAACACCTGTTGTCATGAAATGTTTTGAGAGACTGGTGTTGAACTATATTAACCCTAGTCTTCCATCTACTTTGGACCCATGCCAATTTGCATATTGGAGTAATAGATCAACTGATGATGCTATGTCTATTGTTGTCCATACTGTATTAAATCATTTGGAACAACAGGAAGCATATGTAAGGTTTCTATTTGTGGATTATAGCTCTGCCTTTAACACTGTTCTACCCAATAGTTTGTTTCTGAAAATGTGCAATCTGGGTATAAACCAGAGGATTTGTTTGTGCATAAGAGATTTTCTAACAGATAGGCCACAGTTCAATAAGGATGGGATCTCACCATTCTTCTACTCTGATACTAAGAACAGGAGCCCCCCAGGGTTGTGTGCTAAGCCCCTTCCTTTATTCTTTGTACAAACATAACTGTGCTCCATTGTATAACACCAACACAATTATTAAATTTGCGGATGACACGATAGTGGTGGGGCTCATTAATAAGAACAATGAGTCTATTTATAGGAAGGAAGCACAAGGGCTGACATTGTGGTGTAAAGAAAATAATCTTACACTTAACACCCCAAAAAACTAAAGAACTTGTAATTGACTTCAGGAGGACGAGAGCTGGACATTTACCATTGTACATAAATGACGAGGAAGTGGAGACGGTTGGTAGTTTTAAATTTCTGGGAATTTATATCCCGGAGGAGCTCTCATGGACTACGGATGCTAACATGCTTGTGAGGAAGGCAGAGAAGGGGCTGTACTTCCTGATAATGCTACGGAAGATAAATCTATCTCAGCATCTACTTCTGTCCTACTATCGCAGCACCATTGAGAGTGTCCTGACATACGGCATTCTTGCATGATATGGGAGCAGGTCTGCAGCGGACGAAAAAGCTCTACAGAGAATCATTAAAACTGCCCAGAATACATAAAAGTTTCGTAATCAAAGATAAATTTTTTTATACAGAATACAATATAAAGATGTAATAATACTGGATGGTTTTGGGATGATGTGATGAAATGCCATAATGTAAATTTATTCTCACATAAAAGGAAGTAATAATGGTTGTAGTCAAATAAATGTTTAATAATGATAATAATTGTATGCATATATATTAAATTGATAATATGAGATTCTGTATAAATTGTAAGTGAAGACTGTGGTGAGGGAGCAACAAAGGTTTTGTAACCAATCGACACACTGTATGTAACTAGAGGATGGTTTTTATGTTTGTTTGTTTAAAAATAAAAAAATTAAAATTTAAAAAAAAAACTGCCCAGAATATCACCGGGCTCCAGCTACCAGCCCTGGATGACATTTTCGCATCTCGCTGTTTGAAGAAGTTGCAAAACATTCTCAGAGACCCTTCCCCATCCTGCTTACAATCTTTTTAGACTGTTGCCTTCTGGCAGAAGATACAGAACAATTAAAACTAGGACCTCATGTCTTCTGAATAGCTTTTATCCCAGAGCTATAATTGCACTCAACAATGAATTAAAGGGCCACCATCAGTGAGCTGTTGGACAACACTACTTGGTCTGTTGTGTGGATGCTTGGGGGGTTTAGGGGCAGGGAAATTTTTTTGGTGTGTGTGTGTTTAGGGAGTGTTATGTGTGTTGGGCCTTGTCTCTGGGTGTTATGTGAATTTCGTTGTATGTGTAAACTGTGTATATACGTACAGACAATAAAGTAAAGTAAGTAATTTATATTGATTTTGTTTCCTGATTGCTTATTTGTACCCTATATCTATCATTATGTGTTATACCTTATGATTCTTGATGAATGTATTTTATTCTCCTTATGTACACCAAGAGCTTATGCACCAAAGACAAATTCCTTCTGTGTCCAATCACACGTGGCCAATAAAGAATTCTATTCTATTCTGTAATTTGGATTTTAGGCTGGTCGGATCTATCCAGAAAAAAAAAAAACACCATTGAATGTCCATTGTGGGATGGAGTCTTGAATCTGGATTTTGCTGGCCCCATAACTATGTTCAATTTGCTCTAAGGATCCAAGACTAGGAGATTTATTTATTCATGATCAACTATAGTTTTATCCCTGCACTGAAAAACCTGGACAATTACCCCCCTTGCTACTTTTCAAAAGTCACCCATTAGTCTGCATGGCAAAACAGTTGTTGAGGTGTACAAACGTTTTCAAATCTTTCAAGATTAACAGGCAAATGTTACACTTTTTCAGGGTTCCATCCCACCTCTACTCATCCACTTTGGCCAAGAAATGAAGGCACAACTAAGAAAATCTTATATGTAGCAGTTGTCTCAGCTACTAACTTTTAATTCCAACTTAATTTCTGTGGAACTCATCCCATATTTAAGAGATTCCCAAGGTCACTCGTGCATAAGTGTAATGTACCTAGCATCCCTGTCACAGTTTTTTTCATTATGTTGTTTCAAATTTGTAAATTTTTGTTTGAGAAATAAATAAATATACACTATATTGCCAAAAGCATTCGCTCACAACTGATTCTGATTATTTGGATGGGTGAGCGAATACTTTTGGCAATACAGTGTATTTTAAAGTATTTTTATTGATTCTGGAGAATTGATGCATGGCAATACAAGGGTTGGACCAGCAGGTGGCAGTGAAGGATTACTCAACAGAAACTCTTCCTTTATGGATAGTAATTTCTTACTCTCTTACCTTATCAACATTTGTATTGAGAGCAAAAGAAAAATCTCTCACCCACTACAGGAAGACACCTAAAAAAAAGTATATCAACATTTCCAAAATGCAAACTTGTGCAAGGCTGAATTCTCCACATATTAGGGGTGGTGGTGGTGGTGGTGGTGGTGGTGGTGGTGTGTGTGTGTGTGTGTGTGTGTGTAGAGCAAATTATAATTTTGCTTTTTTACTCCCTGTGGAACAAGAATGAAAATCTATGGAGATTCTCAGTCACCCAGGTCATGGTTGTCCCAAAAGGTGCTTTTTCAAGAGGCACTGGTCTTCCAGAAAGTCTTTCTGGAAGTCCAGGTGCATCTTGAAAAAACACCTTTTGGGAGAAGAAGAATGAAAAAAAAGACCCATAACATGTGCAGTTCTTCTAATACTCATTTGTTATCTCAATAGCCCTATGAGTTAGGTGTGGTTCAGAAGCCACCCACTTTCCTAGGTCTCAAATTTGATCTTACGGGACATGGGCTGACATGAGTCAATATACTTTCGGGAGGTGTAACCTATTGTCCTGATGCCAGAAACCAAGTTCTGAAGAAAAACCTGAATTAAGAGCAGGGACAAGCCAACTGTGATTTTCTTTTAAAGTCTCTTTTAAGATGTAAGATTTAGTTTATTTGTATGCCGCCCTTCTCTGGGAGGGACTCAGAGCGGCGAACAACTCAAAAGGGGAAAAGGGGATACAAACACAATACACATAATTAAAATGCACAAGAGTCATACAGCCATACAAGTCGAGAGGGGAGGGGAAGTCATCAACCCCAGGCCTGCTGGCATAGCCAGGTTTTGACAGCTTTCCGGAAGGCCTGGAGAGAGGTGAGGGTCCGAATCTCCGCGGGGAGTTCATTCCAAAGGGCCGGAGCTGCTACAGAGAAGGCCCTGCCCCGGGTGGTAGCCAGATGGCATTGGCTGGTAGACGGAACCCAGAGGAGGCCGACCCTGTGCGATCTAACGGGTCTATGGGAGGTAATTGGCAGCAGGCGGTCTCTCAAGTACCCAGGTCCAATACCATTAAGGGCTTTTTACTAGTTTTACTAACTTCAGCCACAGAATAATGGAATTTATAAAAGAAAGGAAGTCATTCTGCTTTCAGGGGAAATTAAAAAAAAAACTCGGGAAATAAAGAAAGTTCAGTTCTTGCCCATTTTTGCCTTCCATGGTAGCCTCCTTTTTCAAAAGAATTTGGCTGATTTCTGGCTGCTGAAATGGGTTCCCTTCCCCTGGATTTGCCTCTTTCCCTCCTGTTATCTGTCAGAATAAGCAAGAGAAGAGGAAGGAGCGTGGCGGATTATGTAGTTAGAATGCTGGCTTGATAATTAGCAAAGCCCCCCTCCAAGACCCAAGTGCTGCTGTGTGGCAAGGTGAGCCTCCGCCATTCGCTGCAGCTCCTGCCCACCTAGCAGTTCCAAAGGGAGCAATTGCAAGTAGTAATAGCATTTAGACTTACATACCACAGTGCTTTACAGCCACGGGTAGGTTTCAACCGGTTCGCGGCGGTCCCTGCGAACCGGTTGGTCGGCGAACCCGGAAGTAAGTAACTTCCGGGAACGGTGAAGCCCGCGGTCCTTACCCATTTTTGATGAGTTCTGCGCTTCCACGCATGCGCAGGACGCATACAGCGCCTGCGCGATCCTCCAGGAGCAGCTGGAGCGTCGCACAGACGCTAGTACGCATGCGTACACCGCACGTGTGCACGAGGACGCCGCCGCCCCCGTTCCAACCGAACCGGTTGGAACGGGGTGAGAAACCCACCCCTGTTTACAGCCCTCTCTAAGCGGTTTACAGAGTCAGGATATTGTTGTGGCCTGTCAACTGCCAGCTGATGAGGAGGTTGGGGAAGAACTTGGGCCAGTTCTGGAGCCTGGGGAAGATTCTCGTGGATGCTCAGCATCAGACACGGAGATAGAGCCATAGCCGTCCAGCATTTCCCAGCCACCGAAGAGGCAGATGCCTTTAGAGGCTGATGAGTGAGGGCGAAGAACAGCTGGGGCCTGTTCCAGGTGCACGTAGGCACACAGCAATTAGGAGAGGTGAACAACGGAGGACAAAGAGTCGACTTAGGAAGCAAATGAAATGTGGATGCTGAATGGCCTCTCCCTGGCTGGGGAATAAGTAGAAGGAAAGGGGAGTGGTTGTCGTAGAGGACAAGAGTCCGTACGTCTGGAGATTTCGCTCATTGTGCTTCACGCAACAATGAGCAAAATTCGTGCCAGAATTTAATTTGCAGCCTTTCAGCTGGGAACTCATGGCCTTGCAATTATCGTAATGAACTGATAAGGTCTGCTGACTTTCAGTGGGTGAATGCAATTAATTCACAAGAGGTAAATAAAGAGGGTGGTTTTTTTTTTTTTTAATGGCAAGGAGTCTGTTTCTTATTTCTGCAAAGTCCGGGTCAGAACACATATTGCCCCCAACGATCTGGGTCCTCATTTTACCGACCTCAGGAGGATGGAAGGCTGAGTCAACCTTGAGCTGGTCAGCTCCCAATCAGGCATCCCTGGGGGAACTGTGATGTCACCAGCTAATTCTTTCAACCTCAAAGTGCTTTAGGTGCTTCTAACACTGCTGCAAGTTAGCCAACAAGAGAAGTAGGAAGTATAGCCAATGATGAGGAATGCTGGTAACTGTAGCGTAGCAACACCTGGAAGGCCATAAGTTACCTCCTCGTGATCTATGGACAGGGTGTGATTGAGTAAAAAAAATCCCACAGTTTGTGAAAGATTACACCTTTGTTGGTTCCTAAATTACCCCCACCCTAATACCATTTGAACACACTAGCTTACAGTTTTTACTACTGTAGCCCAACCCAGCCCCTACTGACAAAAGCTCTTACTAAGGGGTGAATTCCGGAGATTGAAGTCCAATGACGTAGTGGAATCTGGAGCTGAAGTGAATCTGGGAGGAGTGAAAAGACTGACTAGCTTAGAATTGCTAAGGGGAAGGAGGTGGTGGTGGAAAGCAAATCCTCCCTAAAGCTTGCAGTAGTTATCTAGTAGTTTCTGCCATGAGTGCATTAGTCTGGCAAGATTCCTGTCGATAGGAGAGCAGCAATAGACATGCCTTTCTGATCATTTGTGCAGTGGTTTAGAATGAAGCATTGCAGGTTAACTCTGCCCACAGTCTTGAGTTCAATCCTGACCGGCTCAAGGTTGATTCACACTTCTATCCTTCTGAGCAGAGGTGGGTTCCTACCGGCTTGGATCGGTTCAGCCAAATAGGTAGTAATTTGGCACCATTCCTATTGGTGGCGCCATAGGTGGCATCATCTTCTCTTTTTTTCTTCATTTTTTTACTACTGTGCATGCGAGTGTAGTGTGCATCAAGTGTGCGTGAGAGAAAAGCGTATCCTGAGCGAACCGACAGTAATAGAAGTGTGATTGTTACCACTATTAACTATTTGTGTCATCCTGGTTCCTTTCCCCTGACAAATGCACTAGGAAGTAAACTAGGGTTGGGAGAAGTTTCTTTTGTGAAATCAACCCTGTAGTCAAGATTGTTGTTTTAAAACGAATTTCTGCTTTAAAGGCTTTGCAATGCTTTGGATATGACTCTTGGGCATGTATTTAGGAGTGTACCACTTGATGTGTCTTAAAAGCAGTCATGCCCTTTTCATAACTACTGCATGATGCTGATAAAGTATCACTAATTTAACGAGGATCTGGTGGGTGAAGCCTATATACCAGATATGCCTGCATACATGAAAGCAACTTTTTAAATTTAAATCCAAAGTACTACACTGCCTTAAGAGCGATTGTTCAAAAATTTTGCATTTCAATCTACTTGCCCTTGTTTTAAAGCTTGGTTTTTTAAAAAGTCTTCCAGAAAAAAATGACAACAAACAATTTTTTTTAAAAAAAAAGATTAAGACTCCAACAGGCAGCAAATCAAGAGCAGTTCTTTTTCTACTCACATGTTAAGTTATCATACCAGCTGGACCAGTGAGATAAAAGCAGTGATTAGAAGTGCTCTAAACAAGTCATAACAAATAATTTAAAGTTATCTAATCTAATAAAGAAAATCAAATAGGCATTGCTATCTTTAGAATCTCTGAAACCACGTGGAAGCTGAACTCGGGAGATTAAGTAATTGAAAACATTGCAAAATGGGAAACGAATACAAAATTTAATCTTGGGTGATCCACACCCATTCTGTTACAGATATGAACATTCAGGCCAACTATTGGAGTTAGTGGTTCTACTTTAAGTAGAACGATATAAAATACGATTCACAGAGGTAACAGTCAAGGAGTTTATTTCTCTCTAGCCTGGTATTCCTCAGACTTGGAAACTTTTAAGATGTGTAGACTTCAGCTCCCAGATTTCCCCAGTCAGCTTTGCTGGTTGGGGAATTCTGGGAGTTGAAGTCCATATATCTTAAAGAGGACAAGGTTGAGAGATGTTGGTTTACCCAACTATGTAGCAGCATTTAGCAGATCTTAGTTAATTTCCAATAGCTAAGCAGGAACGGGCCTGGTTAGTTGTTGAAAAAAAGGAATTCGCGACTAAACTGGGAAGTAAAAAAAACCCAATGAAACACTTACTGTGACTACCAATAACCCTATAACCCCAAAAGAAATCAACGAGAAGTCATTCTGTATTTTTGCCAAGAGAGTTACACAGCTATACCCCTGAAGTCACCAGGAATCACGTTTGATTCAAAGAATGTATGACCTCCCTCTATTGACATCATGGTCTTCAAATCTTGATCGTGATGAGAAATCTGTGTAATTCAAGAACACTGGAAGTTCATAGAATTCTCATCATGATTAAAGTTTGAAGACCATGACGTTGGCACTGGGAGGTCATACATCTTTTGAGTCAAATGTGATTGAAATCACATTCAAGTCCAACTTCAATCATCCCATGCTCAATAGCCAAGGGCAATGGGAGTTGGAACCCAACATCTAAAAGATTACAAGTTCCCATTCAATAGTAAACCGATTAGTAAATGTCAAGATGAAGGGAAGTTTTCAAACAATGGGATACTTACCTCTGAATCATTATCAGTGCTCGTGTAGGTGCTATTTACTTTATACCTGGCACTCTCCTAGAAACAAAACAAGATCAAAGTTTTGGTCACAAGACCTGTATTCAATCAAAGCTACTGCAGAAATAAAAGGAAGGTATCAATTTGAAATACACCTCCGTGTTCTGGAATTTGGCTTTCCAAATGATTTTAACTTTTTGCAACATTGCTGCTCATACTGATTTTTTAAGAGTCATCTGGAAAAGGCATCTCCCTTTTAGGCAGATACACTTCGTCAGATGCAGGTGAGAAGATATACATACCCATGAAGGTAGAAGAAAATCAGATTTTATTACTGTCTTTAAAAAGATAGTCTTAAGTTACTGTCTTACCAGGTAAGATTATTGCTAACTCTGATCCAGAATTGCTTGCAGTAATTATCAACAATTAATTTGAAGGTTGATTTGGTCAAAGGAGGATTTGACCAACTTTTCTAGCATCATCTACATACAATTTAGTTCACTCTCATTAAAAAAATAATAACATGTTCCAAATCTCCAGATGATAAAGTTTCATGAGATCTTGCGTATGAAGGTGTAGTTCATTGTTCATTTTTTTAAAAAACTCTATATGGGAACCTATTCTTTTTTTAAAAAATATTTTTTTTATTTTTTTGTTACATAAACAACACATGCCCACAACAGTGGGGGGGGGAATCAAAACACACAAAAAAAACCAAGGCAGAGAAAGAAAAAAAACAACAACAAAAAAAAGAAAAAAGAAAAAACACAACAAGTATATGTTATAAAAAAGTATATCAGCTGGTTACAAGTTTTTGTGCATCTCTTCCATTAATTCATATTAATTCAAATATCTTAACTCAAATGTTTAGCATATTAACATCATCATACCTCCACTTTTAGTTGACTACAGTTGTTTAAACATCCTTCATCCTTAACTATGCCAAAGATTTAATCCATAACCACATGCTAACATTTCATTTACTTGTTTATAAAATCCTCCATTAACATCAAATCCTCATATCCTGTTTTAGCTAAACATCCATAATACTTAATACCAAAAATTCCATCCTCCATGTATATAGTTTATTATCATTCTCCTTTCTTTATGTAATTACATCGTATATCATAGCATTTTCCCCATATTAGTTAAGATTTAACTGTATATAGTTTTACTATTCATTGAGTCATGGAAGTGAACAAGAAAATCCAGGCTCAATTTTTGGGGCCAGTCACTTTCAGATCAACCTACGTTATAAATTTCTTAAAGGTAAAGGTTCTCCTCGCACATACGTTCTAGTCGTTCCCGACTCTAGGGGGTGGTGCTCATCTCAGTTTCAAATCCGAAGAGCCAGTGCTGTCCGAAGACGTCTCTGTGGTCATGTGGCCAGCATGACTAAATGCCGAAGGTGCATGGAACTCAGTTACCTTCCCACCAAAGGTGGTCCCTATTTTTCTACTTGCATTTTTACATACTTTCAAACTGCTAACTTGGCAGAAGCTGGGACAAGTAACGGGAGCTCACCCGTTCCGCGACACTAGGGATTCGAACAGCTGAACTGCTGATATGTTGATCGACTAGCTCAGCTTCTTAAACGATAGCCAAGGAGATTATTACATTGACTTGTAGAGGGAATCAGTGAAGTAACTAGTAAATTAGAAACTCTCAGAACATCAGAATTTTCTCCTGTCCTACATGAACTTATTTTTTTCTAATAGGAAATGATGAATCATGGAACTTTGGTATTTGTTCCCAGGATGGCAAAAATGGAAATCTAGGCTCTCATAACAGCACTCACCGCATGCCGTCGTTTTCCTATTTCTGTTTCGATGTCTCTCAGGGCATCAGCCACCATGTGCATAATGCAGGCACCGAGGAAGACCCCAGCAGCGAAGCAGCCAATAAAACTGAGGATGCGCCGATGTTTCCCTGAAAATAAATGGAAGAGAGAAATATTTTTAAGGGTCACCTGGGCAGGCAAGTCTTTGTTTTGGGGATCATCCACTTGCAAGCATCAAGCATCCCCCTCCACGTCCTAATTTCCAGCACCATGGACAGTGCAGTGACCCAATGCTTTTGACTCAATCCAACGCATACCATGTTTTCTCGAAAATATGACCTAGCTTGATTTTATATGTGCACCCAACATAAGTCCTACTCCCCCAAAATAAGCCCTAATTAAGACCCCGCCCACTCCAGGGTGCCCAGGTAAAAATTAAGCTAGGGTGCTGTTGTGGCCCAGCAGGAACCGTTGGAGCTGCCACCAGACTCCGACAGCAAGGGGCCCTAAGAATCAGCTCTGGAAGATGTGGAGGTCCCTGGATAGGGTTCCGACTCCGAGCAGAGTGCAGAGAGGCTGGTTGGCCACCAGGAGGCACTTGAGCATTGGCGCAGTGGGGAGGAGCCAAGGGAGTTGTTCCTGGATGCCCGGCATCAAAGAGCTGATAGGCATAAGGAACAGTTGCGCAGTTACAGGAGATATATGCACTCAGCTGGTGGTAATTAGGCTCCTCTCAAGACTATAAGAGGACTGCTTGTGCACATGCCCCATTGCAGGAGTCAACACATTGACTAAAAGTTGGAGAACTTTTGTAACTAGCTTGGCAGGCTGGATTGCTGCCAAGGCTTGTCTGTGCTCATTTGCTGCCAAGGACCTGACTGTCTGTTAATAAATTCCTTAAAGTATCTTTGGCTCGGCGTGCTTTGGTGTGGGACAAGAGGGGTCAGAACAGGTGGGGATAGGTGTGGTGGAGCTGCCCTACTATTTACAGTTGGACAGTTCAGCCAGGACTCGCATACCT
This sequence comes from Thamnophis sirtalis, assembly GCF_051295495.1. Lineage (NCBI taxonomy): Eukaryota > Metazoa > Chordata > Lepidosauria > Squamata > Natricidae > Thamnophis > Thamnophis sirtalis. Next base: position 124,437,917 of record NW_028261384.1, read on the forward strand.
TGTCCCATTTGTTCTGGGCAAGGTTTTCTGGAAAGCCTCTCTAGCCGATAACAGAGCTCCGGATCAATCTGGAACTCTGTTATCAGCTGCAAAGGCCTCCAGGAAAGTCTTGCTGGCCTTGCCATATGAAGAAGTTCCTTAAGAGCTCTGTAGTGAAAAAGAGGCCAATGTAGGGCTAGGTTGCTACTGGCATTACTGCCGGTTCGATACTCCGCGTGTGTGCATATTTACACATAAAAAGGTCTGTGTATGCGCAGAATGTTAGAAAAGGGGGGGGGGATTACATTCTGCAATGGAGATTGATCTGCGCATGCGCAGAACCAAAAATCAAGATGGCGCGCTGACAAAAGAACCAGTTTGAGTGCGTGGGTGGCCAACTTACTACTTACTCGGCTGAACCGGTCCGATTTTCGGGGTCTTATTTTCAGAGAAACACAGGGTAGGTAACCCTTGGCTTATGAACACCATCCATTGGTAAGCAATGGGGTTGTTAAGTGAGTCATCACATCACCACGCCCAATTTTACAAGCTTCTTTTGCCAGGGTGATTAAGTGATTCACGCCCTTGTTAAGTGAATCTGGCATCCTCCCCTGACTTTGCTTTTTGGAAGCCAGCTGGGAAGGTCTGAAATGTTGATCACGTGACCTTGAGATGCCACAAAATTGTAAATGCATGCTGGTAGCCAAGTGTTTAAATCACAATCCTATGCCCATGGGAATTCTGCGATGGTCGTAAGTGCAAGGACCAGTCATAAGTCACATTTTTTCCAGTGCTGTTGCAACCTTGAGCAGTCACTAAATGAATGCTTTTCGGTCAAGGACTATCTGTATCAGTGAGGATGTTATCAGAAGTAGAAAATATTTACATTTGTGGTGATCCTACATGAAAATTCAGAGGATTGTGCAAAATGTTTACTTTATTGAAATAGGAAATAACTAACTGGACCATGGATAAAATCCATTATTGACATTTGGAGGAGCAAATGAACACTTGCTACGTAAGTACTTGCTTTTTATTAATGGCTGCTAGACAACTTATAAGAGCCATGGTGGCGCAGTGGTTAGAATGCAGTACTGCAGGCTACCTCTGCTGACTGTCAGCAGTTCGATCCTGATTGGCTCAAGGTTGATTCCATCCTTCCGAGCTTGGTAAATTGTTGGGATCAATATGCTGATTCTGTAAACTGTTTAGAGAGGACTGTAAAGCACTGTGAAATGATGTACTGTATAAGTTTAACTGCTATTGCTATGACCCATGAAAGACCAGAAAAATCTTTTAATACCGCTCAGGTTTCATTGATGTTGGCAATGGTTTAAAAAGGCAATTTATATATTTAGTTCAGTCCCCAGCCACTTATTTTCCGCCCATAAATTCTCTAGGGGAGAAAGAGAGAAATGGGATTTACTGCCAAGCCCAAAACTGAATTGGTATATTGAGGTTAGGCAACTCCTAGACATCAAATTGGTTTCTCCAGTCGTCTCAGGATTATGCTGAGATTTGGTAGCATAAGGATATTGTTTCTAATATGTTCCATCTTTTTCATTCTGAATAAATTAGGTCTTTCTTAATCATACAATTTTCTATATTTTTAAAAAAAAATCTTTTAACAAGAAAAAGTGGCCAATGTTTTTGTTCCCACTGATTCTACAGGCATTGCCACTTTGCTCAGTGCTTAGATGCTCAGTAGAGGGAAATTAAAAATGCAATCCTTTCCAGGGAAAAAAATAATTGTACAGGTAGTTCTTGACTTACAACTATAGTGGAGCCTGGAACCGTGATCATTACATTTTTCTGGCCGTAAGTCATTGTTGGTGACCAGACTCAATCTTATAACTTTTACAATGCTATAAAGTGTCTATGGAGATTCTCAGTCATCCAGGTATGGTTGTCCCAAGGATGCTTTTTCAAGAGGCAGCTGGACTTTCTGTTTTTTCTATGAAGACGTTTTGCTTCCCAAGCACCCAAGAAGCTTCTTCAGCTCTTTTTCAATCCTAATCCTAACTCTAACCTGTCCAGTCAGAGCTGAAGAAACTTCTTAGATGAGAAGCAAAAGTTCTTCCAAGAAAAACCAGAGAGTCCCTTTGCCTCTTGAAAAAACATCTTTGGGATTTAAAGTAAGTCCACTATAGTCAGAAAGCAAATCAGGTGGTTATTAAGTGAACCACATGGCCATTAAGAAAATCGATTGTAGATGGTTTTTGCTGGGAAAATGTCACAAATCACAATCACATGACTGTGGAACACTGCAACTGGTTGCAAATGCAAGATTTTTGCCAAATACTCAAAACGCAATTACACGACCAGGATGGATAGCAGTCGTAACTTCAAGGACGGGTCATAAAACATTTAACAAATCCGTCGTATCTTCCACCTCCATCAAATAAGCCAAATGGAATAAACCTTACCCCTGAAGAATAATATTTTGGTATAGTATCTGTATCAAGGAAAAACAAAATTTACTCTGAGCAGGTATTTCTATATAGATTTGCTTCTTTCAGTGTATTTGAGACCCCGCTCTCCAATAGTTGCTTACTTGGGAGGAGCTGTTTATGGATAGCATCCAATTCTGCAAACTTACCTGTACAAGGTGAGGCTACCTGGTGACAAGATAAGCATCACAGCCCTCACTAAGTAATAATTGTAGGGAGACTCGAGACATTGCACCTACCCTGTTCCACCAACCTTGAATGAAGTCGTGGGAAGATTTCACTAAGGAATCAACACAATACGTCCCATTGTTTTATGTGTCAAGTGAGCAAGAATGCTCAACCATTTTGGGGGGGGGGGGGCGGGACTAATTTTTGCAAGACTGTTCAAGGCCGAGGACCTTTTCTTCTAACTTTAAATCTGGAAGATGAATTATTTGTTCCACTATTTGTTTTTTTAGAACAGGGGTTGGCAACCTTAAACACTTAAAAGAGCCGTTTGGATCCGTTTCCCATAGAAAAGAAAACATTGGGAGCCACAAATGTCCTAACCAGAAGCCCCCCCCCCTTTTAATTTTGGAGCTGACCAGAAATCAGGTTCGTTGACCATAGAGTCTCCACCATAGAGTCCTTTTTCCTCTACCTATCTAAAGCCCTATCAATTGTGGACCCGACTGGGAAATCCGCCCCTTGCCATAGTGTCTCCTCCTGGCGCACCGTGCTTCCCCGACCCCAACTAGAAGCTCCTCTCAAAATTGTGGTGTCGACTAGCAACAGGGAGGCGCAGCAGAGGGATGTAAGAACCACATGCGCTTCCAGGGCCCCAGGCTGGCGACCCCTGTTCTAGAACTAAAAGTTTCGCTTTGAATGTCCCATTAAGATTCCTTCATTTCAGGTCATATGCATGTACGTATAACCAGATTTTTATCAGGAGGACAAAGGTAAGAAAAGCAGAAAATGTTTCCTCGTTCCTGCTTAATGAGATTTTACTACTTTTTTTTTATTCTGAAAAGAGAAATAAAAGATTCCTCACTGCCTGGCTTGGAAAGTTGCTGGCTACAAATGTATGAGCATTGTCAGCATGAAGAAATTAAATAGGCCTATCACCTCAACTTCAACACCCAATGAAAAAGAAATGTTCCAAGCTATTTATTTCAAATCTAATTGATATTCCACTCACATTTTACGGGTAGTCCTTGACTTGCCACCATTCCTTGTAAATGTAGCTTATGACCATTTTTCAATTACAACCGTTGCAGCATTCCCACAGTCATGTGATCAGGATGCTTGGCAGCTGGCAAATATTTATGACTGTGGTGTCCCGGAGTCATGTAGCCAACTTTTGCAAACTTCTGACAAGTAAAGTCACTGGGGGAGCCAGTTTCACTTATCAACTGTGGTGATTCATTTAACAATCGTGGTAAGAAAGATCATCAAATGGAGCAAAACTCACTTTCTTAGGAACAGAAACATCGGGCTCAATTCTGTCATAAGTTGAGGACTATCTGTCCTGGATTTGGATCAGTAAATTTCAACTTCTATAAGGTTAAACAAGGTTACACCTTGTTTGAATATTGATTTTGACTGCATTTACATGCAATTGTTCTGCATCCAAGTTTTCACGCTTGGGATTGTGCAAACCTGAAACTTCTAGTTACTTTAACTCATACATATTAATTTATCTATGCCTCCTTCCACTTCCATCCTCTTGTTTTGCTGTTTGTTTTTGTGCCAAACTTTAGCTGATGAAGAATTTCTTTCTGACAGAGAGAGATACTTGGCTGTTTAAAAAACAACAACAATGTAGTAGTAAAGCTACATTGCTTATTCCAAAGAGTAGGAAAGAATAAGACAATGAAATGGGAAGGGCCAGGAGGAAGGGTTTAATGTACAGGATTAAAATTAATTTATATATAACTAGCTGATAACCCGGCGTTGCAAGGCATTTATTTATAGGGGGGAAATGTCCGGACCAAACATAACTTCTTATGTTGGATCTTTCCCCCTTACCAGAGGGAGCCCCCCTGTGTAGTACTGTGAAGCCGTTATCAAGGCAACTTCACTGCACTGTACAGTAGAAGTCAGCACAGCAGTATGGCAAAACAGGCTGTATCTTAACAAAACACACACCCCAAGGAGCGTTAGGGATGTCTTACCCACCCCGCACCCCCAGTATTTTTCTCCAGAGGTTATCATGAGAGAGAGGGAGGGAGGGAGGGAGGGAGGGAGGGGGAGAATGAGAGAGATTTTATTAAAACTTTTAAAGACATAAACCAGACACATTTTGAAACAGAAAATTAAGGAAAGGAGTAAGGGAAAAAATGCAAAGAAAGACAGAAATGGAAAAAATATAATTTCATATTTATTATGGGTAGTACCTACATCTGATAAAGAGGAGAGAGGGAGAAGGAGAGGGGGGATGGGGAAGGGAGGGAAAAGCAGTTATATTTACACCTCTCTCTCTCTTTCTCTCTCTCTCCCTTCCTCTTATAATTACTTCTTTCCATTCTACTCTTTCTAGTCATCAAATCCATACACCACAAGTTTATTTTTTTCTCTTTCAGCAAAAAGTGGCTAATGGGATTTCCAGTGACTAATAAATGTGATTTTTGTTCTTTCTCTTAAGTAAGAAAGTCAATTTTGCCATTTCTGCTAATTCCATCACCTCCACCAGGCATTTTTCCATTGTGAGGTATTTCAGTTTTTTTCCATTTTTGTCCATATAATAATCTAGCAGCAGTTATTTTTATATATGACCTTCCAGAACTCTTTTCTGTCTATCCATTAGTCCCAACAAGAGAAGGTCAATTGAAAGTCAACTTTTAAAATTCTTTGTATCATCTGTATGCGTTTAAACACAAAGTTCTTGGGGCTTTTTTTTTTTTGCAAGTCCCCCAGATACAACACAATGACCCTTCTCTTATTCCACATTTTCAACATAGGTTTGAAGTACTTTCATACATTCTAGATAATTTTTCTGGAGTCCGACAGCAATGGCATTCCATTTCATAAAAGTTGTCTTTTGAATGATAGCATGTTAATTTTCAGCCCTTTTGGTCGCATATTTTATCATTGTTTCATCAGCATATTACGTGCAAAGTTCTTAGCTCATTCTTATCATAAGTCTTTCACTCGTTCTCCCATGTCAAGTTTCAAAAAAAGTTTGCATGTTTTAGAAATTACATGTTCATCATTTGTACCGTTCATGTATAAAATTTGTAAAGTTTCAAATTCTGTCTTGTGCTGCTCCATTTCCAAATACCTTATTATTATTATATCGATTTCCAAATACCTTATTATTATTATATCGATTTCCAAATACCTTATTATTATTATTATAGGGTTCAAATGAAGTGGTATAGGGTTTCCTGCCTAAGCAGGGGGTTGGACTAGAAGACCTCAAAGGTCTCTTCCAACTCTGTTATTCTATTATTCTATTCTATTCTATTCTGTTCCATTCCAAATCTTTAACTATACACATGAAATACATTGAAAATTGAGTGAGGGGGGGGATGGGACCAGGGGATGTTACAAGTCTCCTCCCCTAAGGAGAACATAGAAGGGCCTCTTCTGTGTGGCTCCCTCCCTTTGGAACATCATTCAAAGAACCAAGGTGGCACAGTGGTTAGAGTGCAGTACTGCAGGCTACTTCAGCTGACTGCTAGCTGCACTTCAGCAGTTCAAAACTCACCGGCTCAAAGTTGACTCAGTCTTCCATCCTTCTGAGGTCAGTAAAATGAGGACCCGGATTGTTAGGGGGCAAAAGGCTGACTTTGTAAACCGCTTAGAGAGGGCTGTAAAAGCACTATGAAGTGGTATAAAAGTTTACGTGCTATTGCTATCCCTGTGGAGATTTGGCACTTAGACACTCTTTTGTAAGGCTCAGAAGACGGGGTTTTGTCAACGTGTCTGGATAACTCAGAAAGCGATGTAGCCCATCAAGTGGCTTGTTTGATTGATTTGTTGGTCCCAGGACAAGGGGATGATTACTGCTTTTATGGTTTGTATATTGGCTTTTTATTTTTGTAATCCACCCAGGAGTCACGGAGACTGAGTGGACGGCCATACAAATATAAACAAACAAGAAATTAAATAAATAGGTAATCAACTGATCTTCTGATTTCATCTTATGTTCGCCATCCTCTTCTCACAATTTTCAATAGGTTAGCTGCTGGTTCTTTTGTATAAAAAGCTTCTTGTGCCGAGACCCATAAAGACATTTTTATATTTACTCTATATATCTTCAATATGGCACTTCTAATATAATGATGTGTGGATTTCCAACTCCCAGAATTGCCCAGTCAATATATCATGGCTGGGGAATTCTGGGTGTTGACGTCCACATAGCTTAAAGTGGTGTAGGTTGGGAAACACTGCCTTAACTTATTAAAATTAATTATACTTAATATGACTTGTTTGAAGTATTCAATAACTTGTCTTCACATAAAGGTAATGGAGGCTAAATTAAAGCCTCTCGGAAAGCTTATTAAGTCATTTAACTTCAGATTGTGCTCCTCTGCCTGAAAGGTAATCCTATGATTTATAAAGCATCGTACATGCCAATGTTGTCATTAAAATCTCAGAGGCAAAATAAGGATACTGAGTCACCAATTCACCCCTATCGCAAATTAGGGTCTAACTAAATCGGGGGAGGGGGGGTGTCAAACTTGATTTCATTGAGGGCCACATCAGGGGGGGTTGGGGGCATGGCCAGCTTGACATCACTCATGTTGGGGGTGCCTGTGGCGGCCCGAGCGCTCTGCCAGTGAAAACAGGCTCCCAAGCTCCGTTTTTGGCTGGGACGGCCTCCTGCAACCCCCTGCCAGCAAAAATGGAGCATGTGGGCTTCCCCAGCTCCATTTTTGCTGACAGGGGCACCACAGGCCAGTCCTTCACTGTTTCCAGAGCAGCCCCACGGGTCAGATCTAAGCACCCTGAGAGCCAGATCCGGCCCCTGGGCCTTGACCTTGACACCTCTGGTCTAAATGAATGGATTCATAACAAATATGAGACAAAGAATGGATCCCAATTTCCTTAAGATGCCATCTCTGCGTTTTCTATTATGTTAGTTCTGACCTAATTGAAAATCACGACAACCCCCCCCCCCCCAAAAAAAAAAAAAAATGTCTCACCTCTGGCCATGTTCATGTGGAACCACTTGATCTGGGCTGGAATGAGGCCGCAAAGAAGAGTGAGGAGGAGCAGCCCTGCCAAGCAGCCAATTTTCACAGCCAATATCTGCTCCATCTTTGCAACCGTAAGGAAGAGGGCAAAAGTTGAGGAACAAAGTTAAGGACCGCTTTGTGCTGCTTTTGGTTCTTCTCGGCCCAATCTGCTCCTAAAGCTTCTCAGACCAATTAATTAGTCTTGAGTGAAGAAATCCAACTCTGCAAACCTTCTTTCTTTGGAAGACCAAAGATCAAGGAAAGACATCCAGTCTTGTGCACTCATAAAGCCCACCTCCACTCACAGCAAACTTGAGAACTCCAAAGTGCATTTGTTTCTTCTTTGCCTTCAGTCTTTTTTTTAGCTCCACTTCACAATGACTTCCATTCTCCTAATTTCTTCCTGTTTTCCCACTGTCCTAGTTTTCTTGAAGCTTTGCTGCTTCTATTCCATTCCGCCCACCCCCCCTTTCTTCTGTCTCCTTCTCACCAAGTTCTTTTCCCCTCTGCTTGCTCCCATTCCATCTTCCTTCAGTTCTTAACACTTCTCTGGATGTCTGTGAATAAAAACCCTGATACTCCACAAGGGAACCTCCCACCAATTTGAATGCCCCAGCCCATTCCAATTGCTCTATTAAAACACCACACTTTACTTATAGGAAACAGCCTGTCAGGGAAAGTTTCATCATAAATTTAAGGTCACTGGGCCACAGTAGCAATAGACAAAGGCTCCACCTCCAGATTTCCAATAAAGTAAGTCATTAAAATTGGAGTTTGTTGACTTAGCAAAAAAAAATAAAAATTGAACCGATCTCAGACTAGACCAGAATCCATAAATCATGTCATTTACTGTGCAATGCACCTAATTTTATAGTAGCTCTAACAAAAGATCATAAGTTTAAGGCATTCTGCATTTCTGATAAAATCACAAAAACTGTATCAAGTACAGATCCCAATACTTCTTCAGATAATGTTAACAGATTCAGGATGCTAAGCTATGCCTGGTTAAATATGTTATGTGAACTTAGTAGTTTGCAAAATGTGAAAAATTTGAACCCTACAAAGCATTCAGCAAAGTAGCCCAGAGCTTGGCATGTTTCCAGCGCAGGTACTTATATTGCTAACTAGAATTCTTTGTGGAATTATTCAACATAAGGCTAAAACTATGACAGGAAGGATAACATTTGGGGGGCTGGGACCAGCCTCAATATTTTTGCAGAAGGCAGCAAAGGATACGGTGAGAATGGCAATAAATATCCTGTTTTCCCCCAAAATAAGACCTCCCTGGATAATAAGCCCAATTGAGCTTTTGAGCGCATGTGCTAAAATAAGCCCTCCCGGAAAATATTGCAACACAGTTTGCCGTTTCCTGCACCTCAAAAATAATAAGACCTCCCGGAAAATAAGGCCAAACTCTTATTTTGGGGAGCAAAAGAAAATAAGGCCCTGTTTTATTTTTGGGGAAGCACAGTAGTTATGCTAACTGCTCCATGTATGGACTATTCTACAAGTGGGGTGGGTGGAGAGAGGTAAAAATATTGCATGTAGCCCTAAAGGTTATACTACCCACCTTTGCAAAATAGATTGTTTTTTCCCAAGTTAGCAATTCTATTGCCAAATGAAGCTTTGAAAGACTTCTTCAAGACTGCTACCTAATAATTCACAGCCAAATAATTCCTACAAGAGGTCAGGGATAACAACCCTCTTTGCCTTTGATCTGGCCATGTGGTTTCAGGATGATGGGTCTTGGAATGCAACAGTTCCTGGTAGGCCCTGTGTACCCCTCTTCTAAATACATAGGTATGTGAATGAGCAGGTTGCTGCTCTCCTCTGGAAAGATTCCCTAAAGTAGGATTGGCGCAACAAGCATGCAGCCAACTTAGTAATTAGCGTGCTCGCCGAAGTTGAATAATTGCAGTGAAGATCCATTGCAGCACCAATAGCTGGTTGAAAATGAATTGGAAGCCCCAGCCTTGATCAATAATCCACCTTCCAATGCAAATGTATACAAGCGATAGCCATCTTTAATGATCCAAAAAGAGAGATTAAAAAAAAAAATTCAGAAGAATCTAAATGATCAGGTGGCGATGGATAGATACCAGCTGCAAATTCTGTAAGGGAACCATGTTGACCCGCATTAGAGGCTCAATGCTAAATCAATTTACCGTATATACTCGAGTATAGGCCGACCCGAATATAAGCCGAGGCACCTAATTTTACCACAAAAAACTGGAAAAGTTATTGACTCGAGTATAAGCCTAGGGTGGGAAATGCAGCAGCTACCGATAAATTTCAAAAATAAAAATAGATACCAATAATGCCATTGCCCATTGAATAACATATACAGCCTGCCTGTGCCCATTAAATATACAGTAGCCATTGTAAAAATTTGCTCTGCATAACAAATTATTATCACACAATACCGGTGTATTCAATGAAATACTTCACTCACCTCATGATGCTGATGTCCCGCTGTGATGCTGATGTCCCGCCTCCTATGACACACGGCACAGTGATTCCTATCATTGGATCACTGTACCAGAGGAGGTGGGACATCGCTATGTGGCTGCTTGCCATAACAAGGAGGAGGTGGGACATCGTTGCAGAGCGGCAGGAGGGGGAGGAAGGGGAATCGTAAGATAGCCCTGCATTACATTAGAACGTGAGGAGGGGGGATGGTGCGGTGCACGCTGCGCGGCAAACTGACACAGAGGGAGGGGAAACTCAGGGGCGCTGGGCCATTCACGAGCGTCACCCAGCGGCATGGCCCCGCCCCTTTTTCTCCTCCATTTCGGGCAAATTTTTCACTGACTCGAGTATAAGCCGAGGCGGCTTTTTTCAGCTCAAAAAGTGGGCTGAAAAACTAGGCTTATACTTGAGTATATACAGTAATCATTTTTTTTTCTTTACTGACTCTGACTATGTAGGTGAGCAGCTGGTGATTCAGAGCTCAAGACTGGTTGGTTGAGCTGGCTAGTCCCTTTTTTTACAGCCAAGCTTTTGGTTCCATGGACCACAAATAGGGCTCGATTATTATGTTAATGAAGAATGACTACAGCTTCCCGCCTGACCCCTCCCTTTTAATTCAAGGTGAAACCAAACTGCTCCATCAGCATAAAAAATCCATCAGCATCAGGACTCCTACCAAAGCTGCTAAACTTAATGAAAGCCACCTCACTTGTTAAGATAGTTATACTGGGCACACATGTCAGAATAAACATCAAAGGTACAGCACCATTTTAGTTTACTATTAGAGATTACTCCTACTTCGCTCCTCAGTTCTTTAGGTAGCAAGCGTGGCCTTTGGAACATAGTACTGGACACAGCACTTAAAAAAAAAGAGGAAAACTTTCAATTCTTTGCATAAAACGTTTGCATAAAAAAGACAGTGTTTTTCAAACTTGTTTATGGAATCATTATGGCAAAAACCTTCATTATTCATCTACAGAAAAACAGCAGTGTATACAATACAATACAATAGCAGAGTTGGAAGAGACCTTGGAGGTCTTCTAGTCCAATCCCCTGCCTAGGCAGGAAACCCTATACCATTTCAGACAAATGGCTATCCAATTTCTTCTTTAAAACTTCCAGTGTTGGGGCATTCACAACTTCTGGAGGCAAGCTGTTCCACTGATCAATTGTTCTAACTGTCAGGAAATTTCCCCTTAGTTCTAAGTTGCTTCTCTCCTTGATTAGTTTCTACCCATTGCTTCTTGTTCTGCCCTCAGGTGCCCTGGAGAATAGTTTGACTCCCTCTTCTTTGTGGCAGCACCTGAGATATTAGGACACTGATATCATGTCTCTCCCAGTCCTCCTTTGCATTAAACTAGACGTACCCAGTTCCTGCAACCGTTCTTCATGTTTTAGTCTCCAGTTCCCTAATCATCTTTGTTGCTCTTCTCTGCACTTTTTCTAGAGTCTCCACATCTTTTCTACATCGTGGCGACCAAAACTGAATGCTGTATTCCAAGTGTGGCCTTACCAAGGCATTATAAAGTGGTATTAACACTTCATGTGATCTTGATTCTATCCCTCTGTTTATGTAGCCTAGAACTGTGTTGGCTTTTTTGGCAGCTGCTGCACACGGCTGGCTCCTATTTAAATGGTTGTCCACTAGGATTCCAAGATCCCTCTCACAGTTACTACTGTTGAGCAAGGTACCACCTATATTGTACCTGTGCATTTTGTTTTTGTTTGTTCTAGATATTTTGTTTAGTTTTTTAAAAATTATGTTGTGTACTGAATTGTGAGGCTAGTGGTCCAATGGAGTTACTTTCAACATAACCTATGGAAATAAATCCCTAAAAGAATCATTTTTTCCCCAAATAGGCAGCAAGATTTAAAAAACAACTCCATGATTGTTCCATTTTTTTTGCCAAGGATATTTTATTAAACAAAATAAATAAATAAAATAGCAGGGATTACCACTTCAGCTATTCTCTGCATTTCTGAGAGGGAAAAATATGACTTGTCTTGAGTTTCTGTTATTCCCTTTGTTGGAACATTTAAACTTTGAAATGAAATACCATTTTGCCCCAACCTTGGAATACTATTTATTTAAAAAAAAAATGTTTAAAACCTTGATCATGGCAATTCTAAAACATTATCTTCAACCAGATATATTGTAAAGAACCAGATTAATCATTTGGGTCATAATTGGAACCAACTGCCTTTTTCCTTTTGAAAAATATTGGATGTTGTCTTATATAAAACTAGCTGATAACCCAGCATTGTCTAGGTATTTATTTATAGGGGGAAAATGTTCGGACCAAATGTAATTTCTAATGTTGGACTTTCCCCTTTACCAGAGAAAGGCACCTTGTGGAGTACTGTGAATCTGTTATCATGGCAATTCCACTGCGCTGTACAGTAGAAGCCAGTATGGCAGTATAGTACAATAGTCTGTATCTTAACAGAACACCACCACCCCCCATGGGTTTTAGGGGTGTCTTACCCCCACAGTATTTTTCTCCAGAGAGTAAGTCATCTGTGTATTAAGTTTGGTTGAAATATATATACCAGAGCTATGCTGGAACACATATACATATACCTACACAGCTATATATATATGATTGCTTAAGGGGCACTTGCATTTCCTGGATTGATACTGCTCTAAAGGATCTGAACTACAACTCCTTATAACCTCATGTTGGCATGAGATGAAGAAACCCAAACCCAAAAGGTCGTACTTAAAGGTAGTCCTCGTTTAGCAACTGTTTTGTACAGTGTCTATTTGCAGTTACAATGGTGATAAAAAAAGCAACTTTTCGACCAATCCTCACATTTACGACCTTCACAGGTCTTTAAAGAAAAGGAAGGTAAGATCATAAGTAGCCGCGGGTTTCACTTAGCATCTGCTTTGATTAATGATCAACTCTTTGGTCCCCCATTATGGTTGCTAAATGAGGACTATCTGTAGTTGGGGAAGATCAGTTTCTGCTGGTGAGCAAAGGCTCTGCAGCTGAGCAGCGATCCACATTCCTCCCTAGAAGGGCCTTCTCTGTGGTGGCTCCTTCCATTTGGAACATCATCCAGAGGTGGGTTGCTACCAGTTCCCACTGGTTCGGGCAAACCGGTAGTGGAAATTGGGACTGGGTTCCGAATTGGTAGGGACTGCAGGCTGGCCATGCCCCCAAACTGGTTCCCTGGTTGCCACTACAGTCTTGTTTTTCAGTCATTTTTTAAATGTTCTGTGCATGCGAAGAACAATTTACAGGCAAGTGTGCACACACGCGTGAAGCAAACCGGTAGCAACCCACCCCTGGCATCATCCCATAATGTTTGCTGTCAAAGACAGAAAATAATCCTATCCCTTGTTGTGGGCGAGGACGATGGACACTTTCCCAAATGGTCAACAAAGAACACCCATGCACAAGGCATAGTTTAGCAGTGCTTTCAATGTCAATAGATACATAGATTTCAACTCCCAGGAACCCAGTTTGAGGGCTGGGGAATTCTGGGAGCTGAAGTCCACACACATCTTCAAGTTGCTGAGGTTGAGAAACATTCTAGCATCATTTTTCCTCCATGCCACGCCAGCATTCTGATATTCTAGAAAAGTGGCTTTTGTTTTGTTTCAATACTTTGTTTTGGCTCAACCAAACTTTGTGTAGGTTCACTGATGGGCCAATGTGAGTCTGCTATGCTCTCCTTTCCTCTTTTCTGCTCTTTGTCCCGAAAAGGGCATGGGTGGGTTGGCCCTTTTGAGGTTTTGTGGGTGGGAGGGATAAAAAAAAAAAAAAAAACTTCACCCTTATGGGGATCCAATAGAAAATTAGCTGAGTTCTTCCCCTTTCTTCCAGAAAAAGCATCAGCAGAAATGGGTGCTTTAAATTTCTCCCCATATAAATTTGGGCTTTTTTAAAAAAGTCTACCGTATTTTTCGGACTGTAAGACTCTCCGGACTATAAGACATACCTAACTCTTGGGGAGGAAAAAAAAAAAAGAATAATCTGCCTCTGCCTCCCAGCAATTTTCCTCTTTGTAGCAAACAGCAAGCAGCCTGGTCAGCTTCAGCACAGCCTGATTTAGCACGAGCAGCTGATTGGCGGTTGGATTGGCCTCCCGGAATACCGCCTATCAGTTGTTCCAGGCTGCAGGGGTCGCTACCGCCCATCACCGCCTCTGCACGCCACATTTTCGGCCTCAGCACATCCCGTTTTTCAACCCATTCCAGGCAGCGGGGATTGAAAATGGGGCAAAAATGGGGTGTGAGACTGAAAAGTAGCATGAGGAGGCCGAAAATGGAGTGCAGAGGTGGTGATAGGCAGTGGCTATCCCTGTGGCATGGAACAGCTGATAGGCAGTATTCCGGGAGGTAGATCCAACTGCCAATCAGCTGCTCATGCTAAATCAGGCTGTGCTGAAGCTGACCAGACTGCTTGCTGTTTGCTGCAAGGTGGAAAATTGCTGGGAGGCGGAGGCCAGCAGGTGGGGGCCGGGGCTTTGCCAACATTCGCTCTATAAGACGCACAGACATTTCCACCCACTACAGTAATTCTAAATCAGGTTGCTCTCATGTCAAATCATAACCTCTTTAAACCTAAGTCAAAGCTGTTTCCCAAAGCATATGCAGCTCTTTTAGGACCCAGCTGAATTCCTTGCCTTTGGGGTTACAACATTGTCCTTTAATATAATTGTCCTCTGACCCTAAAAACTTGAAAAGTCAGGGATTTTTGTTCCCACTATCCTGCTCAGAGATATTCTGCTCTAACTGTATCACACCCATTTTAACAAACACACTTGACAAAGCAGTGTTAAATGGTGTGTACTTTACCTTTTGTCTGATCAACAACCACACAGCTCTAGTCCAGTGGCCAAGTTTCAGGCTAATGTATACGTATACACCGCAACATAAAAGCTGATAAGTTTTGGTATTTATCAAAGTCAGCAACATATTAGCAGAATTTTAATGATTAATTAATGATTAATCGTTAGTCAAGATACCGCTAGACATGTGCACACTGGATGCTCCTTCTTTTCTGTTTAATGGCTGTTATGCACTAATTTAACTAGTGAAAAATCTCAGGACTGAATTGGGAGGGACTCCAATTATATAATCCCACCCCAAGTTTTTCATCAAATGTTAAAGGATACAAAAATGAGGGTAATATTAGCATCATTTAACTCACCTCAGTTAATTTTAATCTAAATCCATTTTTAATCTTAACCCAGCTTCTCTTTTTTGCCATCAAATACTTGAAACAGGACTCCAGATACACAGAACGGAATAAACAGAACAGAATAACAGTGTTGGGAGGGACCTTGTAGGTGATCTAGTCCAACCCCCCACCCAAGCAGGAGACCCTACACCATTTTCAACAAATGGCAGTCCAGTCTCTTCTTGAAAGCCTCCAGTGATGCAGCTCCCACAACCTCTGAAGGCCACTTCTGTTCCATTGGTTGATTGCTCTCACTATCCGAAAATTTCTCCTTATTTCTAGGTTGAATCTCTCCTTGGTCAGTTTCCATCCATTATTCCTTGTCTGGCCAAAGTGCCTTTCCAGGTGATTTGGAAAATAGCTTGACCCCCTCCTGTCTGTGTCAGCCCCACAAATATTGGAACACTGCTGTCATATTTCCGCTGGTCCTTCCCTTCACTAGTCTAGTCATGCCCAATTCCTGTAACCATTCATGTTTTAGCCTCCAGTCCTCTAATAATCTTTGTTGCTCTTCTATGCACTCTTTTTAGAGTCTCAACATCTTTTTTACACACACTCCATAGCCAACTGGAATTTTGAGTTGCCTAGGTTAAAACCAAAACACTGGATGAGATAGATTACCAATGTAATCCAGTCAAGCCTCAAATGTTCCCTGGGCCGATGTTTTTCAAACCTGGAAACTTCTAAGACGAGTGGACTTCAACTCCCCAAATTCCCCAAAAAGGAAGAGATCCTGAAGCCAGAATTGAAATCCACACGTTTTAAAAATTTTCAGGTTTATAAAACACTGACCTAGATCAGGGCTGTCAAACTCGTGGGCGTCTCATGCTAGTCACGCCCATGCCTGGTTTAGCGAAGGGGGGAAAAAAGTGCCGATACGTCACATGACGACGCAGTGAGTTTGACACTCCTGACCTAGATGACTCATTCTCACCAAGAAAGACTATAATTAACTCTATTGATTTCAGCAAGCTTTTTTTTAAAAAAAAAAATTGCTATCACAGATACAAAGATACACTACAAAACTGCCTGCATCACTGAGTAGAACCTGCACCCCTTTTTAATTATGTACCATATTTTGGAGTATAAGACGCACCAAGATTTTGAAGAGACAAATTTTAAAAAAAGTTTCTGCATTCTGCAGACCTCCAAAAATGGCCCATTTTTTTGTCAAAAAAAGGGGCATGTATAGCCTTTAGGATGTTTATAGAATACTTCTGGAGGATTACTTTATTTATATGCCGCCCTTTTCCCTGGGGGGACTCAGGGCGGAGGCTGGGGGGGGGGCAAAAACGAGCAAAAGACGGCCCATTTTTCGCTCATCTTTGCCCTCCCTGGCCCCCAGAAGCACTCTGTAAGCCTCCCAAACCCTCTGCAGGACCATTTTTGCAAAGGGGGGTGGTGGTTCTAGAGGCCAAAAATGCTGTACTCAGTGTGAAAGATGCACCCAGATTTTCACCCTTTTTTTTAAGGGAAAAAGGTGCATCTTATACTCCGAAAAATACGGTAACTGGACCTCCAATCTCTCCTTATTGCCATGCAAGTCAAAGTGGTAGAAATGGGGATTTGGACTTCTGGAAGAATGGATAGGAATATTCCAAAGGTTCTTTCTCAAGAGCTGAGAGCTGAAGAAGCTTCTTGGATGAGAAGCGAAACGTCTTCAAAGAAAGGGGGGAAAAAACCCCAGAAAGTCCAGTTGCCTCTTGAAAAAGCACCTTTGAGACAACCACGACCTGGATGATTGCAAATCTCCAGAGAGAATAGATAGGAATCAGACTCAGGCAGGGAGGACTACAGATCTGGCTGATAAAGGTTTTTTCACCCCTTCCTCAGCATGATTGATAAAACATTAAGTAGAGCATGTTGGTGGCCTAAACTAAATATCCCCCCCAGTTCAATGATAAAAAACCTGCTGAGATATGTGTGGCCTTTCACTTACTGCAGAAGAAGAGGTAGGATTTCTGATCCACTCCAGAGGCAGTAGGGGTCTCCTTAGAAGAGACCTCAACATCACCATCTCTACTAGCGACAGAAAGATTCAACCGGCTACATGAAACAAGTGCCAGTGGTAGCAAAACATCCATAGCTTGCTTTTGCCCAAATAGGCCTCTGGGAACTATTGTAATAAAGGAGAATACATTTGTAGCTCAAAGTTGACATGATGGTTCCTTGGTGCTCTCTGAGCTTGTCTGTTTTCTTGCAGACATTTCATTACCCAACTAGGTACTGTGTTTCCCCAAAAATAAGACAGGGTCTTATTTTCTTTTGACCCCTGAAATAAGCACTTGACCATATTTTCGTGGAAGCCTTATTATTTTTGAAGTGCAGGAGGCGGCGAGCGTGGTCACCTCTCTGTTGCAATATTTTCGGGGAGGGTTTATTTTCGGGTTAGGGCTTATTTTAGCGCATGTGCTCAAAAGCCCAATTGGGCTTACTATCTGGGGAGGACTTACTTTCAGGGAAACAGGGTAACATCAGTGCCTAGGAAGCAAGCTCAGAGAGCACCAAGGACCCCCACAGGCCTCTGGGTACACGCAGAGGAGTTTAAAAAACAATGAAACTATTAAGTGCCCAAATCTTCCTCCTTAAGCAACCAATCCCAAACCTACTAATCCCAGGATCCCTCCTACGTTATTCACTCTCCAATTTCAATCTACTTGGCATCTTTTTGAGAGCTGGGATTAGAGTGGTCATAAGCGCACACACCCTTTTGCATCATTGTGTCAGCCAAAACTGTCTCCACTTCCTCTTCACTCAGGATCTCCAAGCCATTTTATTTGAACACACACTACCAAGCCTTCTCTTAAAAGTTGGAAAATATTTGTTCTCTTCTTTAGCTAAACACATAACACACAAGAAGGCAGAACAAGGAAGAAATAAAACCACAATCAAGCCAAGCTTTTGAACCTGCTGACCAACCAATCCAAAATTAGGTAGGAGACATATTTGTGAGTTTCAGGGCAACCAAGTGTCACCCAGAACAGAAAAATATTATGCTGACCCATTTAATTTTGGCTTCTACTACTTCGCCGGGAGTGTTACTGCATTTCTTGTGTAACACCCTCCTTCTGTATCTGAAAATGTTAATAAGCTATTTTTTATCACCTTCAGTTAATCTTATAGATGATGTTTAATTTAAATAGTCCAATTCCAACCCAAATGGAATAATCCAGAAAGAGATATATGCAGTGTAGATTCTGGCACCCTCGTGTTCTCCAAACCTTTATCAGGTCCAATTAGCTCTCACAGCCAAGGGCTAGAGATGGAATCTGTAATCCAAATTCTTTGTAGAGCACAAGACTGAAGAAGCCAACCAAAGGGTTTATCTCTGTGTCTTGTGAGAATGTTCAAACTTCCCACCAACATAATCACAGGTAATTTAATCTCCGGATACCTGACTTGGCTTGCTATTAATATCCAAGAGGGAAAAAAAGCTTGAATTCAATCCACCACATCTGATACCGGCTGAAGTGGTTCCGAGAAAATCGCCATTATCCATAGAACGCAGAGAGAGGTGTACCACAGTTCGATCTTGTCGATTATACACGCACTGCCAAGCAGAAACAACCTCGGGTCTACAGCTCCAACAGCGTAAGGAATTCCAGATTCTGGAAACCAGCAATCTGAGATAGACATCCAGTCTGAACATACCAAAAGGAAGCATGAAAGTATGCCAGAAGCATCAATTCTGATCCTGACAAGGAGCGGTGTTCACTTTTTGGGAATCGTTTATCTGGTCTTCGGCAGTTGAGTTGTCCTCCAAAACGGATTTTATATCTGCAGCCAGAACAGGAAGTCGATCTCCACAATTACTGTTCCAGACACATCGATAGAGATCCCTGCAAGAAGCAAAGAGAGGTGATGACCCCCAAGGGATACATTCATAGGCACTTGAATGTAGCCCTGGATATGTCAGCAACAGGCAGCTCCGGAGCCGCATGTGGCTCTTTCATCCCACTACTGTAGCTCCTGTCACCAGTTGGCACCACAATTTTGAGAGGAGCTTCCAGTTACCCGGGGTGGGGGGAGGGAGAGGATTTGAAGCAGGGCGCACCAGAAGACTCTATGGCAAGAGCCGTATTTTCCTGTCAGCTCCACAATTGATAGGGCTTTCATTTAGGACAGGTAGAGGAAAAAAGACGCCACGCAAGGAGGAGACTCTATGGTGGGGAAACTGGATTTCTGGCCGGCTCCAGAATTGAACGGGGGCTTCTGGTTAGGATCTTTGTGGCTCTTTGAGTGTTTAAGGTTGCCGACCCCTAATCTAGGGCTACCCCCTTAATCTTGAGTGTCAGGGAGTGGAGCCTGGACCTAGGGCTTCTTTTGCCTCCAGGGTAAATCAAGTACCTGCTATGTTTCTTTGATGTCACAACGGCATGTTGAAGGGTGCCATCAGTGCAACACAGGTGCACATGGATGTGGTGTTTGCGGCAAAGGACAGGCTGGGTGATGCGAGGCCAGGGCTCCATCGACTCCCCCGATCCGCGGGCCAGGATCAAGAAAGAAAATCTCTCGATTTTGTGTGGAGGGTTCTAGAGAGAGACAGACAGACACACATAGGAGAATGATCTTAGAAAGTTAAGCCTTCTTCTCACAATCCAGGGAAAAAAAGCTAGCAGAAACATTAGGTAAAGGTAAAGGTTCCTTCACTCATGCATGCTAATCATTCCCAACTCTAGGGGGCGGTGTTCATCTCCGTTTCAAAGCCGAAGAGCCAGCGCTGTCTGAAGTTGTCTCCGTGGTCATGTGGCCAGCATGACTAAATGCCGAAGGCGCACGGAACGCTGTTACCTTCCCACTAAAGGTGGTTCCTATTTTTCTACTTTTTTACATGCTTTCGAACAGCTAGGTTGACAGAAGCTAGAGCAAGTAATGGGAGCTCACTCTGTTACGTGGCACTAGGGATTTTAACCGCTGAATTGTCGACCTTTCTGATCGACAAGCTCAGCGTCTTAGCCACTGAGCCACCATGTCCCTTTTAGAAACAATTGCTGATGCCGTATTTTCTTCCAATAAGTCCAGGAATCCCTCCGGAAACAGCAACATATAAATTTTAATTGAAACTGTATAAAATGTAAAGTCGGTGTGTGTGGGTGTGTGTGGAGGGGAAGAGGGATATGGGGGTAGGGTAGGGATTGGGAAGCCTCCCCAGAAAGTTTGACCTCCATCTATAAGCCAACAAAAAAATCTGGCCACGGCAACAGGCCTTGGGATGCATTGTTAGGAATCCTGTAGCAATCTCTCATTTCTTTTATCTCAAGGTTTGTAGATAGTCTTCAGTATAAATTGTCAGGGTAATGGAAGATTTAATAGCTGGCCAGCTTCTGCTTGTAAACCAAGATGATGAGTCAGCAGGGTTACTGCTACTTTAAGAAGCTGTCTATATAAGAGGTCATGTGAGGGTGCCTCTCTTTCCTCATGTATTATCTTCATAGCAGTTCTCCTCTGTGTAGGGTTGGAGATTGATTGCTTGCCTAGCTGTGCCTAGAAACTTGTATGTATATAAATATGTCCTCTATGCCTTGTATATAGAAGTCTTGTATATAAACCAAGACAAACCTCTGTGTTTTGTTCATGGGTTGTCTCAAAATAGTAAACACGCTGTGCACACTCTGACATAATTGTATGAGAGATTTACACACAGCAACAACTCTCCACTTTCCAAGCCGGGATGGCTTCCATTGCAAGGGAATTGTAACACAATCCATCTAGGTTAAAGAAAGCTGATTAAGGCCCCTTGGTCTTTCCGCATTTATAGTCATTGACTATGATGGGTGGTCAAAAACATTGAAACAGGGGTGCAAAAATGGTTCAATTTATCTCCAGAACTCAGAAATATTCTCAGAAGTAGGCTGATGTGTGATTTTTTTTTTTTTGTGGTGCAGTGGTTAGAATGAAGCATTGCAGGCTAATTCTGCCGATTGCCAGGAGTTCGATCCTGATCACCTCAAAGTTGACTTAGCCTTCCATCCTTCTGGATGGTCAGTAAAATGAAGACTCAGATTGTTGGGGACAATATGCTGACTCTGTAAACCATTTAGAGAGGGCTAAAAAACTATGGAGCGGTATATAAGTCTAAGTGCTATTTTCTGGGTTGGTGCATGAACTATTCCTAGGGGCTTTCATTGCCCCAATCCGGCAGAAAGAATAAAGTATGGGTAATCCTCATTTTGTGACTACTCATTCAGCAGTAGTTTGAAGTTGAAGTTATGACAGCAATGAAACAAGGGAGACCGGGCTTCTCCTTAACGTTGTGGCCATTGCAGCATGCCTATGATCATATGATTGTGATTCAGGTGCTTAGCAAATGGCACACAATTGCAAGAGCAAGGGGTTGGACTAGATGATTTCCAAGGTCCTTTCCAACTCTGTTGTTTAGCAAAATTAAATTACAACGTTTGCAGTGTCTCGTGGTTGTGTGACTGCCGTTTGGGAACTTCACTGATAGCAAAGTCAACGGGGAAATGGGCAAGAAGTAAAAGTTGCTGCGAAGTCACACTGTGTTTAAGGATTGCCTGTGATTTGCATAACAACCACAACTGCCACTTTAAATGCTGAAGGCCACGGAATGCTGTTACTTTGCCACCAAAGGTGGTCTCTATTTTTCTACTTGCATTTTTATGTGCTTTCGAACTGCTAGGTTGGCAGAAGCTGGGACAAGTAATGGAAGCTCACTCTGTTACGCGGTGCTAGGAATTCGAACTGCCTTTCTGATCAACAAACTCAGCTTCTTAACCACTTTAGGCTTTATATATTTTGAGTTTCTGTTGGCAGTGTCTTTTATTCAATTTGCCTACGCTTGAACTGCTTTTCTTTCTGCACAGAATTCCACTTGCTTACTCAGAGGTTATGTTCTCGTGACTCACTAAACTCTAACCCCCAACCCCAACCCAAAGCTTTATTCAGACAACATCCAATCCAAAACAACTAAAGTATATTATGGCTTAATATGGTTCATCCAATGTGTTAAGACCTGGCCTGGGTTTTCCACAATACTTCCACAAATTTTACAACTTCCTAGTTCTGATTCTTCTGAAAATCCAGCCTGCTGGTTCAAACAGGAAAACGTTACCTTTTTCCAGACTTCACACAATCTTAAAATTGTATTCCTGTAGGAGGTTTTGTAAAAAACCAAGGTAGGAAGACCCAGGAACTAATTGTGCTATAAATTACATAACAAAACAGCTAAGGCTACTATTTCACACATATCTCATATTCTTACCTCTTGGTAAGTAAATTATAATTTGGGAATGAACTGGGAGGCGCATGCGTCATATAGCTATGTCAAATAGTGCCAGAAAATGAACACATACTGCTATCTGCTCTGATTCCTTGCTTTGCACCCAATCCATGTTACATGAATACGTCCTGCATAAACACCAAGTATTTATTGCGATTGCTGTGTTCTGAAGTTTTCCAAGCACATTTAAGTACAGGTGCGTCCATAATTCAGCCAATAATTATGGCCTTAACTTGTGCCGATATTGAGTTACGTGACCACACTCAATTTTACATTTTGTGTGTGTGTTAGTTTTATGTGTTAAGGGACCGCCATAGTCATTAAGTGAACCTGTTGTGCCTAATTGATATTTTCTGCTAAAAACTAAAAGTAAACTGATATCTATATCTATATACACATACACACACACACAAACACGATTGTCAATATGGGCAAGAAGACAAAATACAGTCATGTGACTGCAGGGGTAGGTGGGTGGTAGGAACACCAGTTCTTTCTTAAGTAGCTTTGGGGAGGTCAGTTGTAACTTTGGATAATCGCTAAGCAACTGGTCATAAGTTGAGGAATATATGTAGACGGTTCCCAGTTATATAAGAATGCTAGAAGCACAATGCAAAGAAATCGAAGACAGAGGCTTGATTTGGTCTGCTCAGACCTATTAGTTCACCCAGATCTCTGCTGTTAAGTACACAGGTTTATCACCCCACCTCTTCCCAAGGGAAGACAAGCAGACAGGCAGACTTACCCAAGACAAAGGCAGGGATTCGTACTGCTGGAGGAAGTTGCACGGCAAAGGATTATCCAGTAACAATCGAGGGCAGGGCAAGTGGTGAGGACACTGGACAAGTAAAAGGAGAGAAGTCCACAGCTATTATGTTTTAGCCTCGATGAACACAAGAATCCTCTTTTGTGCTTCAAGATATTGTTTTTATACAGTTTCTGTTTCTGCTCACTAATCAAGTATTGCAATGCTATGTTTTCTCCCACCCTTCGTTTTGTTCCTGCATTAACATTTCTTCATCTTTAGGGTGCCAATAACAAAAAAAGTTCTGGTCAAAACCCAAGATTTGCATGTTTTCTGGGCTCACAATCAAAGATCTGGTTCAGAGTCAGAAAAGTAAGAATTCTGGCTTTAAAAAAAAAAAACTCTCCAGAAACAAATTAACAGAGTTGGAAGGGACCTTGCAGGTCATCTAGTCCAACTCCCCCCCACCCTGCCCAAACAGGAGACCCTTCACCATTTCTGACAAATGGCAGTCCAATCTCTTCTTGAAAGCTTCCAGTGATGAAATCAGAAAATTTCTCCTTATGTCCAGGTTGAATCTCTCCTTTACCAAAGAGCAAAACAAGACTTTCTTGAAGTCCAACACAGCAGATGAGACATTTCTACATTCTAATGTAGCTTTGGCCAATGTAACTCTGAATATAATTCAGTACTTACCGGAGCAAAAACATGAGCTTTTTCATTTACTTTATCTGCTCCCTGAGAACCAAATAAAAAAAAGCTTCAATCAGTAAAATTTGTGATCCACAATTTTCTATAACCTTAAAATGGAAGCTCATAGGCTATGATATGCGATTTTTGAGTGACCTCTACAACTTATTCAGAGCCTGGAGGATAAACAGAGACGAAACAAAACAAATTATTTGTTGTGGCCCGTCAACAGAGCTGACAGCAGATTTGGACAGTGAGGAGGTTGAGGAGGAGCATGGGCCAGTCCTGGACTCTAATGAGGGCTCTGTGTCAGAGGCAGACAGTTATCAGCTGCTTTCAGACATCAGTGAGGCAGAGGAACAGCTGGAGCCTGTTCCCAGTGTGTGCATGCGCAGAGTTGCCAGACAAAGGGAACAGCTAAAGAACAGGTGTTGTCTTGGGAGTAAGGCCACAGGTGGAGGATGAATGGCCCCTCCCAGAGGAAATAAAAGAGGAGCGAAAGGAGAGTGGAGTTTGCAGGAGACAATCTTTTCGCTTAATTAGAGCCGAAGTGGCGCAGTGGTTAGAGTGCAGTACTGCAGCCACTTCAGCTGACTGCTAGCTGCAGTTCGGTGGTTCAAATCTCACCGGCTCAAGGTTGACTCAGCCTTCCATCCTTCCGAGGTGGGTAAAATGAGGACCCAGACTGTGGGGGCAATATGCTGACTCTGTAAACCGCTTAGAGAGGGCTGAAAGCCCTATGAAGCAGTACATAAGTCTAACTGCTATTGCTATTGCTATCCTGATCCTCTGAGACTCCTTGCCAAGTTTTGCAGATATCGGCCTGTCAGATCTCCAAGCCAGATAAGGTCTGTGACTGTAAATCCTCCCTTGAAAGACTTTGCTGGATGTGAATGAGCAGAATTCACAGCCAATTAATAAAAGGGGTTTTTGTCAGGACTTGGAGTTTGCTTCATGCTCTTGAGAAGCCTCGGTTGGAACATTATTTGGGAAATTAACATTTAAATGAAATCAAGACTGAAGAAAAACAACAACCATCCCCTCAAGTGTGTGTGTGGGGGGGGGGGGGGAGGAATCCTGAAAGCTCACACCTTATACTCACTTCAGAATAGAGGTAACTCTCCCTGCAATTAGGGTAGGAGAGAATAAGCCATTCACTGCTTAATGAAATCAGATTTGGAAAACCTGTATAAGCATGTGGGTGTAAAGAAGAAGTGGAACAATTAAATGACACCTGCAATGCATGTGGGAGAGAACCAAAATCCAAACAGATACTTATTAATGGTATCTTTGCTTTCAACCTGGCAAAGCACATGAAATTATCCCCAACTTAAGAACCATCTAATGAGACATATCTGATGCATGACTTTTCTTTCACCATCAACCTCCCCCCCCCCCCCTCTTTTAAGCAGGCCATTAACTGAAGAAAGGTGACTCACCTTCAAAATGACATCTCGGGCCTCCATGAGCATCTGATGGCCTTCCTTGGTTCCATTTTCAACCAGAACCTAGAAAAGAGGAAAACAGAGAAGGGGTAGACTATAAGGAGGACCTGCCACTCAGGTTGTCACTCCAGCATTTAACACTTAAAAAAAAAAAATCCTGACTTTTTCCCTCATACTGGTCTCCTTCTTCAAGTACTGAGAAGACATCTTCTTTCACGCGGTCAAAGACCGAGTACCATTGGTGGGATTCAGCCGGTTTGGGAGAATCAGTTGTTAAACTGCTGTCTGGTCCCGCCCCTTCCTGCCTCCCCCCTTTCAGGAGATCCCACGCCCCATTTTGGCTCCCAGATAAGTGCAGGGAGGCCTACTAGGCCCAAAACAAGGTGTGTGCGGTACCTCCCCCGCGACCCGTTTTTGCTCCCTGTGGCAGCAGAGGCCTACTAGGCCCAAAACGGGGCACGGAGGGGGGCTCCCCCTGTGGCCCGTTTTTGCTCCCAGGGGGTTGCAGGAGGCCAAGTGCTGCCCGTCACACCCCATGGCCATGCCAGCCATGGCTACCCCCACCCACCTGGTCATTAGGGCAGAGAAATGGTTGTTAAATTATTTGATTCCACCCCTGCTGAGTACCATTCGTTGCTGCCTTCTTGAGAAAGGCAGATTAGGGTGTATGTGTGTTGCGTTGATTTCTTGTTCCAAGGCTATACATGGGATAAATTAAATCCTTTTTATCACATAAATCTGTTTGAACAAGAATGAGGACTCCAATAACTGGATAAAAGGTTCAGAGAAGGGCAATTAAGAGGGTTAAGGGGGCTGAAGCAGCTTTCAGGCAGCGGCATCAGGAACACCATGGAGCGCAACCACCATCTAAAGAATGGACAAATTTCCTGCAGCCGGTAACGCTCAGCAAAATGCAAAAAGAGTGCTTAAGGGCGATCCACGATCCACAGGCTGCTATCTCTCAACTCAAAGAAGTTTCCAAAAGAGCATTCATTCCATGTGAACCAGACAGTTTCAAGGCAGAGCAGAGTAACCATCTCGCATCAACCGACTGAATCCATCCAGGCAATTCAGAGCATGTTCCTTACCAGAAAGTTGTTGGTTTTTTTCCACAGGTTTTTCACTGTTGCCTTCCTCTGAGCATAGGTTGGCAGGTCATTGAGAGAGAAAGCGGATACTGTGAGGTCAAACGTCATCTGTGGAAGGGAAGGTGAAAATGGAAATTAAACCATTCTCCAATTACAAAGTCTGTCTGAGAAAACCAATTGGTAGAAATCAAGAGTCCCTCGCTTCAAAAGTTGAAATCTTGGCCAAGTATGACATGCTCTCTTTATGTACATCTCCCAGGCTTAACATGAGGATCCAGTTGGACAAATACATCTCTCTATATAAAAATGGCTGTGTGTGTGTATGTTCCAGCATAACTCTAGAATGCCTCAAGCAATTCCAACCAAACTTGGTAGAGATGAAATTACTCTCTGGAGAAAAATACAGTGGGGGGTAAGACATCCATAACACCGCTTGGGTGTGTATTCTGTTAAGATGCAGCCTGTTGTGCCTTTAAATGGCTTCTACTGTACTGCGGTAAAATGGCTTCTATTATACAGTGCAGTTGAGTTACCATGGTAGCGGCTTCACAGTACTCCACAAGGGGGCTCTCTCTGGTAAGGATGAAAATCCAACATTAGAAATTACGTTTGGTCCGGACATTTCCCCCCTATAAATAAATACCCAGGCAATGCTGGGATATCGGCTAGTTTTTATTAAAAGAATCATCCTAGTAAGAGCTTCTCATTTTATTCAATCGTTCTACATGTTGGCTGGTGAATTCTGGGAATTGAATTCCACATATCTTAAAGTTGCCAAGTTTCAAAAAAACATTGCTATAAAAGATTGGTTTTTGGAAAACTATTCTAACCATGAGGAAAAGTACAATTACCAATTCCCTTTTCTTTCTCATAATTTTTGCACTAAAGAGTTTGCTATCAGACTCCATGCCTTAAATGGCTCTTCAGAATAACAGAGTTGGAAGGGACCTTGTAGGTCATCTAGTCCAACCCCGCACCCAAGCAGGAGACCCTACACCACTTCTAACAGATGGCAATCCAGTCTCTTCTTCCAACTGTACAATTACAAGTACGTACACAGAAAACATAAAATATATAATTGTAGATATATTTACTTAAAATATTTATGATGTAAGTATATCTACATATATTGGGAAACACAGCTCTCTTTTATATACTGCATAGGAGTCCTTTTTCTTAAATCGAGGCCAAATGAATAGTTTCTAACATTTTAGAATACTATCGTAAAACTTTCCAGCCTATGTATAAATTAATGTGCCCAAAGTAGATCAGTTTCAGTTACTTAAGCCACAACGGGATCAGGCGGAGTTTGTAAATAAGTCAGTAAAGTTAATTCTTGTGAGAGTGCTAGAAAGATTCCACAGGGAAAATGTTGCACTGAATATCCTCAACCCACAGATCAACAGAGCTCTCAAGAGTCGGCATGTTATAGTCATGAAGTCTTCAGGGACTCAAAGTCCCTTTGGAATGCAGCTATGCGAATTGTGCGTACCTTTGGCCCAACAGGGGGAAATTGCCTGAAGTATACACCAGGAAAGCAAAGCTCTTTGGATTCAGAGATGCCTAGGAAGAAAACAGACAACAGGTAAATCCATAGAGAAAGGGGCCTGTTAATGGGAGAGGGGTGGAAATTCAACAGATGAACCCGAAGTGGACACAGGGGAACCACAAGTGAAGGAGACACAGGTGTATGATTGCCAGGAAGAGAACAGAGCGATGAGCAACCACCTTTGCGGCCTAATTGAAAGGAAGTTATCTGCCGGTCTAAAAATTAAAAAGGAAAACACTTTCGGTGGGAAAAAGACAGCCTCAGGCCCCATCTCACCTTGCATCAGCTTCTCTGCCAGGACCAGCATGGGGACAGAGCAATCAACATTTATGTATTCTTTCAAGCTTTTGCCCCAGATGCTATGGGCTGCCCTAAAGTGTAGAAAAAAGCAAAATAGATTAGATAGATAGATAGATAGATAGATAGATAGATAGATAGATAGATAGATAGATAGATGATCGATAAGATGGATGGATGAATAGGAAAGATGGGTGGATAGATAAAAATAATGGATGGATGGATGATACTGTTTCCCTGAAAATAAGACCTCCTCGGATAATAAGCCACATTGGGCTTTTGAGTGCATGCACTAAAATAAGCCCTCCCATGAAAATAAGCTCTCCATAAAAATATTGCAACACAGCAGCAGCCATGAGGTGACCATGCTCATGTGGAGCCATGTGGTTTTGAGGCCTCCTGTGCCTCAAAAATAATAAGACCTCCCCAAAAATAAGGCCAAGCGCTTATTTGGGGGGGTGTCAAAACAAAATAAGACCCTGTCTTATTTTCAGGAAAAACCCGTAATGTTATAATTATGAAGACACATTACCTCCATATCCACCACCAGATCCACTTCTGTTGGCTTCCCCTAATGGAAAGCCATTTCTGTCACAAGCATACTGCTTGAATCTCTTTTGTCGCTAGCCTTGTGTTCCTTCACTTATACTGACTATGGAGACCTGGCTGCAGATTTTTCCCCTATTTTGTAATCCTCTTCAAAATAGGTAGGGAGCTCCACTCCCAGAATGTCCCCATTTAGGAAAACTAGGAGCCCTAACCCAAACTTGCCCAGTTCACATGTGCAATAGCTGGCTTGGCAGCGTTCATCCCCTTCAAAAATGTTACAGTGAAACCATAGCCAACGAAAGATCGACTTCCCCTCTCTTCCCCTTGTTTTAGGGAGTTCCTCCCTCTAAGAGGGACACAAGTCTCACTCTTGCTGCTGCAGAGAAAGGCAGATTCTCCTCCCTTCCAAGGGAATTCTCACCAGCTGACAGCACTGGTACCCGAGCCGAAATCCAGCAAAGTTTTGGGCTGGAAATCTGGTACTCGCTTCTGGATCTGAAGGGAAAAAAGTTGCAGAGGAAAAGGGATCATTTTCTCAGTTTGGTAGGACAGTATAATATTCGCCAAGCTTAATAAGGTAAGACATGATTTTAAAAAAATGACCTTATGCCAGTGATGGCTAACCTTGTTGTCGTCACGAGCCAAAAGCCCCCACCCATAATGCAATGCATGGCGCAAGCGCACCCCCCATGCTCCCCCCACCCACAATATTTGCATGTGTGACACACACACACACACACGCGGCCCATTTTGCACCTAGCAGGTCTCCCTGAAGATTTCTGGAACCAAAAATGGGGCGCGGGGATGGACCCGCCGTGCATGTGTGTGTGAACCCCCCCCAACAAACATTCATCTCCCATGGTGGCAGGGACCAAAAACCATCTGACCAGCGGGAAGCGCATACACATACATGATGGAGTTGAGCTGGGGCAACAGCTTGCATGCCCGCAGAGAGGGCTCTGCGTACCACCTGTGCTATAGGTTTATTATCACGCCCTTATGCTTTTAAGTTTGTCAGAGATGTTACTTATGAGCTTACCTTCACTGACTTTCAAAAGAATAATGGCTGCTGCAGTACAGGCCCTTTTCACATCATCCCAATTTCAATTGCTAGAAACGAGCACCCACAGCAAGAGACAGGCTACCTGACATTCAAGGCCGAAACAACCAGTGGGGTATAGGTGTATTTTGGGACTTTTGGACCTTACACCCAATGTAAAGGAACTGTCTCCTTTCCTACCAAATTTATACAGCCAAGTATGAGGAAAAGTTACTCATCAGCTAAATTTAGTTCTGGCATACGAATACGTGTTTCAACAGTAGTTTTGGATTATCCTATGAAATGATTAATACTGCAAAAATGCCGATAATCAGTGGTTGGGCCCTAAAAATATCAACCTCTTTTTTCCCCCTAAAAAAGAAGATAAAGGAGAGAAACAACCTAGAGCTAAGAAGAAAATTCCTAACAGTGAGAACAATCAACCAGTGGAACAAATTGCCTTCCGAAGTTATGGGTACCCAATCATTAGAAGCTTTTAAGAAGAGACTGGACAGTCATTTGTTCATTTGTCAGAAGCAGTATAGGTCCCCTGTGTGAGCAGCAGGTTGGGCTAGATGACCTCCAAGACCCCTCCCAACTCTGTTACTGTCGCTGTTACAAAGCTGAGATGTTTAACAATGAGTTAAATGTTCAAGTCCAGAAGAGTGGCAGGATTCTAAGCCTGCCGTTATCACCACGTCCCCTCCATGAAGCTCTGCTGGATTGCTTTCCCACTGCACCCTGGAAGTTACACCTGCAACTTACTTCGTGGAAAGCTCGGCTCACTGCTGCATAGTTTGCATCCATCCGGCTGACCATGTACAGAAAGCTGAGCTCATCGGTGTATCTTGAGAAAGGGGGAAAAAAATGTAATTGTGGTCAGTATAAAGAGAAAGCTACACCAAACAACCCTCGCCCCACGGCTAACCCAAAGTCACCTAAACTCATGAGAATAACCACCATAAAGTGGAGGCAAAGAGCAGACACATACACAGGATACAATGATGAGGCTCTCATTCTGGCTTTTCTCCCAGGCCTTGGGAGAGTGCTTTAGGAGATCCTTCCATTTTCGTTTCATCATACATAGAAGAGGCATGTATTTTTTTTAAAAGTGTAAACAGCCAAAAGTTCTTCTGAAATCAGGCAGAGCTTAAATCATCATCATAACACCAACACCCTTAATAACAGGAAGGAATTGTGTGAAAAGAACAGGGATGCGGTGGCTCAGTGGCTAAGACGCTGAGTTTGTCGATCAGAAAGGTTGGCAATCCGGCGGTTCGAATCCCTAGCACCATATAATGGAGTGAGCTCCCGTTACTTGTCCCAGCTTCTGCCAACCTGGCAGTTGAAAAATAGGGGCCATTTTGGTGGGAAGGTAACAATGCTCCATGCACCTTCGGCATTTAGTCATCACCAGAGAGACGTCTTCGAAGAGCACTGGCTCTTCAGCTTTGAAACAGAGATAAGCACCGCCCCCTAAAGTCGGGAATGACTAGCACATATGTCCGAGGGGAATCTTTACCTTTACCTTATATGGAAAGAAAAACTAATAGGACTTCATGATTCAAAGAGATTAAAACAAGGAGGTCAACTAAGTCTTCCTCCAGTAATCAGAATCTTGAATTATAAACACTCACTTCAATTCTTCCCAGTGGTAGGTTGATTTACGAAGAACAGTCAAAACTTTTTGCTTCAGCTTCTCATCACTTTCATCTAGAGATCCACCTAAAAAAGATGTATGATAAAATATACTAGTGTTATTGTTGCAATTATTACATTTTTATCTCACCCATTCTCAAAGATAGTGTAATATACATTATTGCTTAACCGCATATCGGCCTATCTACACAATCAGCTCTGAGAAGTAGGATCAGTTAAGACACAGTTATAAATCCAAGACCATTCAGAGAAATGAGGTTTTTTTTTAATTCTGGCCCCTTTATATTGCTGTTTTTGGAGAAAATCCTGATTGAAAAAATAAACTTTCGCACATAATTTATTTTTATTTATTTGTTAAGAGTCACATCCCACCTTTTCTGCAGGGGCTTAACAATTCCATAAGTATCTTGACAGAGAGAAAATGGCCAAGATCTCCAGGTATTTTGTCAAAGTGAGGAAAAAACTAACATTCTAATATTTAGCATTCACTGGACTATAAAGATACGTGCTTCTTTAAAACATCTTTTTACAAAGTCTTATACTTAGGGAGAATGTACTGTATTTTTCAGACTATAAGACAAACCTAGATTTAGAGGAAGAAAAAAAGTAGAAAAAAAATAAGTTTTTGGCCTCCATGTTGTGTTTTCGTCCTCCCCAGCTCCCAGAAGCATTTTGCAGGCCCAAAAACATGTTCATTTCTGCCCTCCCTCTTCCGTCTGTCACTTTCTCGCCAAAAACACACCCATTTTTGTCTGTAGAATGCTTCTGATAGTTGGAAGCATATATATATTAGATTTTTTACAACCCCTGGTAAGCCCCAATTATGGGAATCCAAAATGCACACTATCGCTGTGAAAAGTACTGTGACTCGACACTATAGATATAATTCATTCCTTTTCATTTCAGTGGCCCAGGCCTTCCTGACTTATGCTGGAATGGCTACACACACAGTCAGATATACACTGAGGGGTGTTAGGGGTGTCTTACCCACATAGCAACTTTTTCCAGATTCAGAATAAAGTCATATAAATATGTTTAAAATGTGTACATAAATGCTATTTGGACTAGACACTTATATCATATTTTTCATACTATAAGAAGCACCAGTGTATAAGACACACCACGATTTTGAAGAGGTAAATTAAAAAAAAAGTTTTTGCGCTCTACAGGCCTCCCAAATGCTCTGCACACGTTTTTTTTAAAGGGCATGGAGAGCTTTCGGAGGCTTGTAGAGTGCTCCTGGGGGCTGGGGCACAAACGGTCCGTTTTTTTGCTTTTTTGCTGTATTCAATGTATAAGACGCACCCAGATTTTTACCCTCTTTTTGAGGGAAAAAGGTGTGTCGTATACTCTGAAAAATACAGCATATAGAATTGTAACTGTTTATTGTTATAATGACATATTATTTGGCCATATTTCTTTCCCTATGATTTCATACCTAACTATTTCATGGTGGCACAGTGGTTAGAACGTAGTACTGCAGGCTAACTCACCAGCAGTTTGATCCTGACCAAGGTTCACTCAGCCTTTCATCTTCTGAGGTCAGTAAAATAAGGACCCAGATTGTTGGGGGCAATATAATGACTCTGTAAATCGCTTAGAGAGGGCTGTAAAGCACTGTGAAGTGATATACTGTGTAAGTCTAAGTGCTATTGCTATTCCTCAAGTTTTCTTTCAGTTCTCCCAACTCTTTTAACTATCCTGTATATTTCTGATATTGTACTTCAATCAAAATTAAAAAGTGTGGTTGCTCCTGTTTTCCCTCTATCATCCATACTCCACTTTCACCTTTCTGTTCGATCAGGACTTCCGCATCCTTCCTCAGCTTCTGTTCCAGGAGTTGTGCTTTTTTCTGCAGATCTTTAACCTCTGTCGGGCGTTTGCGGCTCCAGAGGTAGTTGATAAAAGACTCGGATTTCTTCTTCAGATCGCGTATGGGGGATTCTGGGAGAAAGAACAAGACTCATGAAAGAAACCAAAGGAGGTTTCATTGGGCTCTACAACAGTCATTGAATCTAAAAACCATCCCAGAAGACAAGGGTAAACCAATTCAATGTTGTTGATAAAGAAACTATAGGGATACGTTTAAGTGAAAGAATAGAGAAATAATACTCTCCAAACTGAAAAACAAGCAGGATCACTGAATTCACGCTGTCATTTCTGTTTTAGGGACAGTATGGGTAGGGCTTAATTGACCCTAGAATTACAGTTGTAATTGTACAGGTTTTTAAGCAGGTCAAGTCATCATGTGGCCAATCTGATTTCATGACCTTTTTTTGTGGCAGCACTTAAGGAAATCACCATGGTTGTTAATGCAGCATGTCGGCAACAGACTTAACAGAAGTAAATACCAGTGTCTGGCAAAAAATATTGTAAATTTGGTCATATAGCAGTTAGACTTATATACCGCTTCATAGGGCTTTCAGCCCTCTCTAAGCGGTTTACAGAGTCAGCATATTGCCCCCAACAACAATCCGGGTCCTCATTTTACCCACCTCGGAAGGATGGAAGGCTGAGTCAATCCTGTGCCGGTGAGATTTGAACAGCCGAACTGCTGAACTGCAGTCAGCTGAAGTAGCCTGCAGTGCTGCATTTAACCACTGCGCCACCTCGGCTCTTACAGTCATGTGACTGTAGTATGCTGCAAACAGCCATAAATGTGGGCTGGTTGCCAAGCATTCCAAAATGTAATCACATATGAAGAACAGTTGCAGGATTTGGGTTTGTCTAGAGAAAAGAAAAACTAGGGGAGGACATGATAACTGTATTCCCTATTTGAGAGGTTGTTCATGAAGGAGGGGGGGATCAACTTGTTTTCCAAAGCATCAGAACCAAACAATAAACAATGGATGGAAACTAACCAAGGAGAGAAGCAACCTGGAATTAAGAATAAAGTTCCTAACAGTGAGGGTAATTAACCAGTAGAACAGCTTGCTGTCAGAAGCTGTAGTTGCTTCATCACTGGGGTTTTTTAAGAGACTGAATAGACACTTGGTCTGAAATGGTAAAGGGTCTCTTGCTTGAACAAAGGGTTGGAGATCCCTTAGGGACCTCCAAGATCACTTCCAGCTCTATTCTGAATGATTGATTGATGACTTCAGTGGTCATGGTTGGAACTTCAAATCTGACTGGTATACACTTTTGGGTTATGTACCATCATAATTTTGAACACTTGCTAAGTAGCCTGTTGTAAATCTGGAATTACTTATAGCATACTTTCAACCAAGACCATTGCCCTGGGTCAGCTGCAACGCACAAGTCAGCTGATTTTTGGCCTTCAAAGGGCCTATGGAGGGCTGGGAGAGGCGATTTTTGCCCTCCCCTGGCTTCAGGAAAGCTTCCAGAACTTGGGGACGGCCAGAACCGGGCCCAATGGGCCAACCGGAAGTTCAGAAATGGGCAATTTCCGGCTTCCAGAAGGCCTCCAGGGAGCTGGGGGAGGCTGTTTTTGCCCTCCCCAGGCTTTAGGAGGGGGTGTGTGTCATGCATGCATGTGTGGGAGGGGCAATGGGGTCATGCATATTGTGTGCGCGCACTTTCAGCACCTGAGCCAAAAAAGGTTAGCCATCACTGCAGTAGCTGATAGACAATCCAATCTTCAATACGTTGTACTCACGTGCTACCCAAAAGGAAACTGCTTGCACTAGTTCAGGTGGAAGCTTCACACATTTGAGATGGAGGATGCCTGGGTGTTTTCGATGAGGAATGTTGTTCAGGAAATTTGAAGAATTATCTACTTGAGAAACTTTGGGAACAATGGTCGCCAACCTCTGAGCAAGGAGACAAGAAGAAAAAAATTAGGGCAGAGTTTTAAGATTTAATCGTAAGATTTGCAAATGCCAAAAATCATGGAGGACTAAAAGTAGTCCCCAACTTATGACAATTGAAACCCAAAATTTCTGCTGCTAAGCAAGATGTTTGTTAAGTGAGTTCTGACCCATTTTATGACCTTTCTTGCCACGGTTGTTTACGAATCACTGCAGTTGTTTAGCAACACAGCTGTAAAATGAATCTGGGTTCCCCATTGACTTTGCTTGTTAGAACACTGCAAGTTATCACACGATTCTCGGAAATCACAATCATCATAATATAAACCAATTGTCAGGGGTCTGAATTTTGATCACATGACCATTAGGGTGCTGCAACAGTGGTAAGTGTAAAAAATGTCATAAATCATTTTTTTCCAGTGCGGTTGTAACTTCAAATGGTCACTAAATGAAAGGTTGTTAAGTCGAGGATTATCTGTACAAGGTTCTTTCTAAAGTACAGCTGTCACAAGAATGTAAAGGTTCCCATACTTTTTATCATTTGTGGGGGACATGCAATGAGGCAAAAAGATATTGGAAAATGATTCAATCATGGTTGGGACAAATGGTGGGAGATCAAATTTTGTTTAAACCAGAAATTTTTCTCCTAGGCATAATACCAGAGGGGTTTAAGAAAGATGTACTTTATCTAATTATACATGTACTAACTGTGGCGCGCATAACTTATGCACAATATTGGAAAAAAGAAAATATACCATCAGAGCTAGATATAATCAGAGAAGTGTTGGCCTGTGCGGAAGCAGAAAGGCTCCCTCTTGAACTTAAAAATAAAAGGGAATCAGAATATTTTGAAGTCTGGAACAGATTTTATGATTGGTATAAGACAAGGTGACAAGTCTGGAACAAACTGTATATATTGTGATTGGACAGAAGGATAGACAATGTACTAAGTAGGCTAATAGTTAATGGTTGAGACTAGTTGTATGTAATGTGTATGTATGGTCACTTCGACCGTGGTACTGCATTGTTTTAAATGTAAAAACAATAAAAATATTTTTAAAAAAGAATGTAAAGGTTCCCCTTGCATATATGTGCTAGTCGTTCCTGATTCTAGGGGGCGGTGCTCATCTCTGTTTCAAAGCCAAGGAGCCAGTGCTGTCCAAAGACATCTCCCTGGTCATTTGGCTGGCATCGCTAAATGTCGAAGGCGCATGGAACACTGTTACCTTCCCATCAAAGGTGGTTCCTATTTTTCTAGTTGCATTTTTACGTGCTTTTGAACTGCTAGGCTGGCGGAAGTTGGGACAAGTAGCAGGAGCTCACTCTGTTACACATCACTTGGGATTCGAACTGCTGACCTTTTTGATTGACAAGCTCAGCGTCTTAGCCCTACTCACAAGATTACATGCTGTAATTTGCTGATTTCCCAATGTGTCATTGGGCACGCATATTAACTTCTGCTACAATAGAAACAATTAAAAGTTATTATTTTGCACCTTTGAAATCACAACAAGTAATGTACATGGTTCTAATTATGACTAGAGTATAACTGTATTCCTGTATTAAAGCCAACTTAGCCACATTGCTATGTTTCTGGAACAGAAGCATCTTGTTCTCCTAAGAAATTGAGGCCCTGGAATAATTCTTATTTAACAGGCAAAAGAGTGGGGTAGTGTGAAAAAATGGAGCTGAAAATAGTTAATACCCAAATCCACATTAACTATTAAGACTTCTGAAGTTCTTCCCTGAAAGCACGTCTCGGCAAAATATTTGTTTAGAACATTTACTACAGCCTTCTTTTGGACCTGAAGCATTGATAGCCTTCGGAATACCAGTGATTTTATTTTATTATTCCAAGTTACACAGCTGCTTATCTCGAATTCATGACTCTGGGCAGCAAATACCAATCAAAATCTATGTAAAAATTGAGAACTATGTATCAAGTTGACCATCTTATTTTTTTTTTAAGAGGCTGCACCAATAATTCACTTTTATTAACAACTGAAGGATCAAAGTTAGTGTTAGGTTATGATTGAAAACACAGATCAGTTTATTTATTTATATTTCATATTTCCTAACTGCCCATCTTCCTCAGATGCATGGCACATGGTTTAGGTTTATTGACATTTGTATGCTGCCCACTCCCTAGGGACTCTGGGCGGCTTACAGACAAAACAAGGGACATATAAAAATTAAAATAAGACTAACATGACTAATTACAAAAGAAAAGTAACATTAATACATAAGATCGTTTGTGGAAATATGAGATTAACATGCAGGCAGTTCTCGACTTGCAACAGTTCATTTAGTGACTGTTTGAAGTTAGAACATCAATGAAAAATGTCTTATGACCATTTTCACACTTAAACCGTCGTAGCATCCCTGTGGTCACATAATTTACCTATATTCGGATGCTTGACAACTGACTCACTTTAATGATGGTTGCAGTGTCCCGGGGGCATATAATCACACCTTGTGACCTTTTAATAAGCAAAGTCAAGGAGGAAACAAGATTCACTTAACTATAGCAAGAAAAGTTGCAAAATGGGGCAAAACTCACTTAACAAATATCTCACTTAACAACATAAATGTTGGGGTCCATTGTGGCCGTAAGTTGAGGAATACCTATAATTAGCAGCTCCTACAATTTTTGTTAATCTTGAACCCTTTATGACCACCCTCAATATCATTCAGACATTTATCTCTTCCCTTATTTATACCCTGCGTTTATTTATACAAATAACTTAAGATGGCAAACATATCCAACACACTTTCCGCCTATTTTCACCAAAGCAACAACCCTGTGAGGTGAGTTGGGCTGAGAGCGAGTGTGACTGGCCCCAAGTCAGCCAGCTGGCTTTCACCCTAAGGAGGGACTAGAACTCACGGTCACCCATTTTCTAGTAATTCTCATGAAACTATTAATAATTATATTAAATAGAATAGTATAGAACAGAACAAAACAGAACAGAATTCTTTATTGGCCAAGTGTGATTGGACAAATGAGGAATTTGTGTTTGGTATGTATGCCCTCAGCGTATCTAAAGAAAAATAAAATAGAATACATTCATCAAGAATCATATGATACAATATTTAGTGATAGTCATAGGTTACTAATAAAAAATCAAATTATACTGGGAAACAAATAAAACAATATAAATTGTAAAGATACCAGCAACATGGTTTTGGTCGTGAGTGGAAAAAGATAGGTACTAGGAAGGAAGAGAATAATAATAGTAAAACAGTACATTAATATCATTAATATTCTTAATATTAATTAATACAGTAATTAATATTAATACATTAATATTAATACATTGCTAATACTTAATTAATAATTAATTGGTATTAATGCATAAATACAGTCTTAGTATATTAATATCCCAACTTTTCTCGAAAAAGAAAAGTCTGAACCAGATTTCCATGGCCGATTCGCTTTCAAATTCGCACCTTCATTGCAGGATGGACTAAAACACCCATCAGCCACAGCCTCGCCTTATCTCACTACATCATTTTGCGGGAAGAAATACCCACACGGCGGATACCGCTTGTTCCCTTTAAAACGGTTAT
Organism: Thamnophis sirtalis; assembly: GCF_051295495.1. NCBI lineage: Eukaryota > Metazoa > Chordata > Lepidosauria > Squamata > Natricidae > Thamnophis > Thamnophis sirtalis. The sequence goes on from NW_028261384.1 coordinate 124,476,807, forward strand.
TACCTGTCCAGCCCTAATTATTTCCCTTTTAACGGTCATTTATCTGCACAGCCCTAATTAAGAGCTTTTGAATTAATTTGAGTTATATACATTTCCCTTTAATCCAGGTTAAAACTCACTGGAGCCCGCCCGCTCCTCCTTCACCCGATCAATTAATCATAACGCAGAAGGATCAAACACAGAGCGAGAGAAAAATATATATATATTTTAAAAAGTCTCACTTTGACTATTAAAGAAGGAGTAAAGCCGGCGTGTGGACACGCTTTCCGTAAATGTTTCATTGCCGCCATCTTCAGCAGAAACTTGCTGCTCAGCGCGCAGGTGCAATATTAGACCCGCCCCTCTGGACGACCCATCGCGGCCGCCATCTTGGGAAGGGATCGAAGAAACACGCAGAAAAGCGTCTGCGCGTCTCTTTCGCTCGCGTTACCTTGCTACATGTGGGAGGGGGCGGCCACAATGCTTCCTGAGCGGCTGATTGGTTGTCGAAGCACCTTTGCGTCATCAGCGTCCTTTCCTAACACTCCGCGGGTAGGCGGGGGTTTAATTTTTATTTTTTTATAAAGTTATGGCGAGGGGGTTTATTTGCATAAATCTTTCAGATTGGGCTCATTCATTGGTTGACCCGATGCTTTCAGGCTGTATATCCCGAGCCCTTCATTTGCATATGAAACACGCAATTTATTTCAGGCTGTCCCCCCGCCCGTTATTTCGTTTAGCAGATATGGGCGAGAAAAATGAGAGGAGGGAAGAGTATCTCTCCTCCCCCCCCCCGTTTTCTTTGCTTTTGGGTGAAATAATGACTCTTTTTGCAATATTTCAAGTAAATAATATTGCAATACTGAATTCCCCAGAGTGCGATTCACAAACTAGCTCTTTGATCTTAGGTGTTGTGGGAAGCCACCCCACATAATATAAATCCTCCAAACTGTCTTTGAGTCACCCAAGATTTAATTAATTACATCCTTTTGGTAGATAAACAGATAGATAAACAGAATTGGAAGGGATCTTGTAGGTCATCTAGTCCAACCCCCTGCCCAAGCTGGAGACCCTGCCTACACCATTTCTGACAAATGCCAGTCCAATTTCTTCTTGAAAGCTTCCAATGATGAAGATCCCACAACTTCCGAAGGCAAGCTTAGGGGGCGTGCATTAATGCACCAGCGTGTATACCATCCCTGTCCTATTGTCCCCATTAATTAGTACCCCATTCCTGTGATCCTTTCCATGTTTATATTTATACCTCTTATCTGGTACATGTTTGACTAAATACATGCATGCATATGTAAAGCTGTTCCATTGGTTGATTGTTCTCCCTGTCAGAAAATTTTCTCCTTTTTCTAGGTTGAATCTCTCCTTGATCAGTTTCTATCCGTTATTCCTCGTTTGGCCTTTGGAGAATAGTTTGACCCCACTAGTCTCTGTGGCAGCCCCCTCAAATATTGGAAGACTGCTATCATGTCTCCCCTGGTCCTTCTCTTCCCTAGATTAGCCATGCCCAGTTCCTGTAACCGGTCTTCATATGTTTTAGTCTCCAGTCCCATAATTATCTTGATTGCTCTCCTCTGCATTTTTTCTAGAGTCTCAACATCTTTTTAATAGCATAGTGATTAAAACTGGATGCAGTGTGGTCTTATTAAGGCTTTATAGAGTGGTATTAGTACATCACTTGATTGTGATTATGTCTCTCTGTTAATGCAATTTGGGATTGCATTGGATTACTTCGCTGCCGCTGCACACACACAGCTAACTTATGATTCAAACATTATACACTGAAACTATACAGTCCTATCTACTATATTGACTATGTACTCTGAATATTTAAATATTTCCATCACTTTGGACATCTTTTAGATTTTCTAGGATTCTTTCCTGGTGTATGTACATGTTGTCAGTACCTAGCTTGAGGGGGGGGGGAGGGAGGTGTTAAAAAGAAAGGTAGAACCTGATTAATATTTGGATGGGAGACCACTAGGAAAAGCCCATGCTCGGAAAGCAAAACAAAATTGTGGAAGAAAGCAAAAACATACTGCTTCCTGTATTACTTCTATGAAAACGTGTTAAAGTCTGGCCACCACAGACATGATCATTAGATGGCAGCAAAGAACTGGAGATTTGTGTACATCTTAGCTGTCCCCTGGATAAAGACTATCTCTCTGATCTGGTTTTAAAAGTCTGTTCCCATGAACACAGTTAAGCCCCTTGGTTAAAAACCTAGTGACCGCTTTCACATAACATGCTGCAGAAAGTTAGCACCCTCCACTCTCGTAGAAAAATGGAATATTCTAGGAAATATTTAAAAGGCAGAATATTATGTTTACTTGGAAAAAAGGAGAAACGTGTTTTAAAGACAAAGCAGCTTCCTGCAGCTCCCTGCCCCCGCCCCCTTTCAGATCCAGGATGATGGGATTAAGATATGGCCCTCAGGACATGATAGGATTAGCACTCTACCCATCGCACCACATGGCACCTGGGAAGATCACATCACCCAGCAAGGCTCAACCAAGCCTGGGACTCAGGAAAGCCTGCAGAGTTGCTCCTGCATGGCCCCATGGGAGTCTGACAACCAATCAGAATACAAACTCAAATTCAAAAGCCCAGAGAGGGTATAAAACTCAGGCACTCTCAGCATCTCTTCCCCTTTTTTTTCTTCACCCAACATCTTCAAGTCATGTGATCCTGTCCACCTTTAAAACCTTCTTTCCAAGCAACTTCCGCAAATCCAGGGTCTTTTTCCCCACTTGGCACTGAACCCAGAAGGACATATCTTCCAACAAGGCTATACTGGATTATGCTTCCCAGTAGTTCACCTTTGGTGGTTTCGAGGCTTGTGGGAACCTGAGAGAGTAGATTAGATCAACGCATTGTGCAAAACCAGAAAAATGGCTAATACAGTAACAAGGTTACACCACTGTGTACATGTGAGCTATGCTTATGGAAGGAGGAGGCGTGGGTGGCAAAGGGAGAGGATTTCAGATTGCAAACCAGATTTGACCCATTCTACTTTTGAAAATGAGCTGCACCAGCTGTTTCCCCAAAGCAATTGCATTCCATAAGCGTTGGAGGAAGTTGATGTAATCTGTTGTTGCGGAATCTTCCTATGCAATTAACTTGGCAAACAACTGCTTGCCAAGTAAGTGATTTATTTGCCAAGATTGAGCCATCTGGAATTGGACAAAATGGTGACCTCCCAAATCATGAAAACAACCCATGACGTGAGCAGTTTAGAATTCCTGGTATGTTTCTAGCATACAGCTAGAAAAATAAGAGAGGTTTGTATTTCCTCCACTTATGCGTCTTATACTACAGGTAGTTCTTGAATTACGACTAAAGTGGAGCCCAAATTTTTGTTCGCTAAGTGAATTTTGTTCCATTTTATGATCTGCTTTGCCACGGTTGTTAAGTGAATCACTGCGGTTTCTTAAATTAGTAACGTGGTTGTTAAGTGAAACTGGTTTTTCCCATTGACTTTGCTTGTCAGAAGGTCGCAAAAGGGGATCACATGACACACCCACCCACCCACCCCGGGGATACTGCAACCATCGTAAATGTGAGTCAGTTCCCAAGAGTCCCAGTTTGATCATGTGGGATGCTGCAACGGTTATAAGTATGAAAAAAAAGCCATGTCACATTTTTCAGTGCTGTTGTAACTTCGAACGGTCACTAACGGAACTGTTGTAAGTTGAGGATCACCTGTAGCTAATTCTTCTAATAAAAAAGAGAGATCACAATGATTTCCATTATTTAATTTATCAAAGATACAAGCAAACCTGTGCTAAATGCCTATTGCAATTTCTCTATAGCTGAACGTTAATTTTTACGTCCAGGCGTAAGTCTGTATATAATTGTATGAGTGTATGTATATGCAGAGGTGGGCTGCTGGGGGTTTGCAGGAGTTCAGGAGAACCTCTGTAGCTAAGATTCTGTGCAGTTTTGAAAACCCCCAAATCCCATTCCTGGCTGGCCCCGCCCACCCCTCCTCTTCCCAAGGAGTCCCCACACAGCCCATTTTAGATGCAGGAAGTACAGGGTGGGCACAGAGACTTGGGGAGGGCGAAAAATGAACCTAGCGGAAGTTTGGGAAGGCCAAAATCGAGCCCATTTCCGGCCTTCGGAGGGCCTCTGGAGCCTGAGGGAAACATCCTCCGCCATGAGGGAGGCCATTTTCACCATCCAGGAGGCTTGAGGAAAGCCTCTGGAGCACGGGGCAGGCAAAAACATCCTCTGCCATGGTGCCAGAGGCCAACTAGGCCACCCCCACCATGGCCACGTCTACCTAGCAACCAAGCAGAGAACCCCTTGCTAAATTTTTTGAAGCCCGTCCCTGTGCGTATGGATCCTTCAAAGGTTGCTTTCGGAAACAGAACTTGCCTGTTTCTGAAATAACCAATAATTAAGTATATAGATGAAGGCAGTTTCGATAGAACCTGTTTCAATAAATTGATTAAAGAATAGAAACAGCATTGCACAGAAAGCTCCACCCGTTTGGGACATGTATTGTGGTGTCATTTGATTTATTAAAGGAGAGTAGCCTGCAGCGCAATGCTGCTTTGGTCATGTTGATGAATTCTCAACAAATCTAGTGAAACTTGGAATTGGAGAAGATTCCCAAATGGGGAACTTGTAGGGTTTTTTTTGAGTATGAACAGTTCAAGCTTTATTTAATTCTCCGAACCTACCTCTTCTCTACCAATCATCATGAGGAATAGAATAGATTTTAGGGGTTTTTTTTTTTACATGCAGGGGTCATAATTCTCATAGTCAGATATTATTTGTCAAAGGATACCTGTAAATATTGGGAAGATGGTTAAGATGTCTTTGAACCCTTCTGGAAAGAGATGGACTCTTCTCAAGGGAGGTTTTTTTTCCATATATGGTGCATAGCCTATCATGCATACATTGCAGTGGTGGGTTCCGGATCCTGGTGCAACCAGTATAGGGCAAAGGGGCCTGGCGTCCATCACATGAATGTGCACAGCACACGCAAGCACATGCACATGTATACTTACTGCCTGGATAGCAATAGCAATAGCAGTTAGACTTATATACCGCTTCATAGGGCTTTCAGCCCTCTCTAAGCGGTTTACAGAGTCAGCATATTGCCCCCAACAACAATCCGGGTCCTCATTTTACCCACCTCGGAAGGATGGAAGGCTGAGTCAACCTTGAGCCAGTGAGATTTGAACAGCCGAACTGCAGAACTGCAGTCAGCTGAAGTAGCCTGCAGTGCTGCATTTAACCACTGCGCCACCTTGGCTCTTCGTGGACGCTCCGCGATGCTTCAGCTGTTTGGCGGAGTGTCGCTCAGGCGCCGTACACTCCGTGCACATGCGCAGAAACCCCGAACAGCTCAAATACCAGTAAGGAGCGCAGGTGGGCCGGTAGCCGTCCAGAGCACCGTACCGGAACGATACCCAGTGCTCCCAGAAGGCACCATACCGGGGCATACCGGTCGTTACCCACCACTGATACATTGCCTTTTTTTCCCAACTAAACTACTGTTATGAATTGCAGCGTCCCTAATGCCATCTCTGGCTGGTAGGCTGCATAGTTTAGTGGGTCCTACAAGACAGGCTTCTCCTAACATGAACACGGATAATATGACTCTGATCCCAATGGGTGATCCCATGAGGAAAATCCCATATTATACTTCAAATCAGCTGGACCAATTGAGATCATCTGGATCAATTTGGCATGTCTTTTTGAAATGTTAATTCAGAGGTGTACTGTTGGAAGAAACCTCCACCTGGGTTCCATTCCCAAGTGGGAAGAAAGACACTGGAAACATGGAGACTGCTTGGAAAGATGGTTTAATGCTGGACAGGATCACATGGCTTGAGGTCCTGGGCAAAAAGGGAAGAGATGCTGAGAGTGCCTGAGTTTTACACCCTCTCTGGGCTTTTGAATTTGAGCTTGTATTCTGGTTGGTGGTCAGACACCCTCAGGGCCATGCAGGTATAACTTTGTAGGTTGTGTCCCAGGCTCGGTTGAGCCTTGCAAGGTAATATAATCTTCCCAGATGCCCTGTAGTGAGTCCTGTTGCTAGATGTTTAGAGGGCTAATCCTACCTTACTTTGATCTTGGGTGAGGGCATTTGGCTATGAATAGACCTAGCTATCTCTAGTTATCTGTTGTGGGTTATTGAGGAGAGTGGGGGCTATTAAGAGTGAGTCTGTTTCCTGCCTATCTATCTATCTATCTATCTATCTATCTATCTATCTATCTATCTATCTATCTATCTATCTATCTACCTACCTACCTACCTACCTACCTACCTACCTACCTACCTACCTACCTACCTATCTATCTACACATGTTTTTCCATTTCTCATCCAGGGAAATATAATATTTTGCCTTTTTAATATTTCCTAGAATATTTCATTTTTCTAGGGGCGGGGTGCTAACATCGCACAGTACATTTGAATATAATGGTTCAACCCAAATTGCCAATTCTATCCAGGCATCGAATTTCAGACCAATTTTGAACTGCAACTTTGCAGAGATCTCCCGGATAGCCTGGCCTGCCAGATTCTTTATATCATGAGATTATGAAGCGATGCGATATGGGTGCAAAAGGGAAGCAAGGATTACGGATTTCAGCGCACTGACTCCGCGAAATAATAACCCAACTACCCAATTGTCGTAGTTTCAAGTGGATCGACTCTACATGAAATTGCTCTCTTCAAAATGGACAGGCCAACCAGAAGAATCACAGTTGATGAGGATTTGCCGTTGTCCCGTCTGAGACGAATAACGGCACTGGCCCTGTGACGTTCCCTGTAGATTACAGGTGGTGACAGGGAAGACGGATTTGCTGAGCCGCAAAGCTCTGCGATAATAAGTCCCAGCCCAACTGCAGATGTCCTTCAGCTGGTTGCTTGGAGCATGGACGAAACTGTTGGTGGTTTTGCAGGGCCTGGACATGCCCCTTTGTAGCATCATAACAACGCAGTAATTCTGCCCCACGACTTTGGTCTCGGGAAAATCCTGGTGCTCCCTTAGAAACTTCTTATGTCGGGGATTCTCAGAGGAGCTTTGGCTTGCAATCATACAAGGTGCCATCAGCAGGAATAACACCGGACAGCCCCATTTCTTCAGAACCAGAAGCATAGCTGATTTCAGGTGGACCTGAAACCAGAGAAAAAAAGTAGGAGGATCAGGACAGAGCTGCCTAATTTGTGACCGGCTAAAATAAAAACAGTTCAAACAACTGTCCTTGAGACCTTCAAACTTTTATTGTCAGAGTGCGATATGTGTACAATGAGGTTGGTTGAGCCTTCCTTTGTGCACCCCCCCCAACCAGAAATGGTATCCTCTTATCTTCACTACTGGTTTGGTAGTGGGAGCATGTGCAGAAAGTCCGTGATGATGTCTGGGTGGGTGGGCGGAGCCTCGTACCGCTGCCCGAACCAGTGCAAACCGGCAGAATGCCAAACTCTGCCCATAGGACAATACAACTCACAGTGAAAGACGAAAAATCTCCAGCCCAGTGAATACTATTAACAAATACCCAGTCCTATCACACCATGTGAACTTATTGCACGTTGCACTGGTCCCGCAAGTCAATCGTATTATGTTGTTGTAGAGTTATGTTTCGTTTGGGAGTCTGACAGCCTATGGTTAAAAGCTGTTCTTCGGCCTGTTTGTGTGGCTGCTTATGTTTCTATATCTCCATCCAGATGGTATGAGAATAAAGAAGAGCTGACCAGAATGTGAGTCATCCCTGAGGATTTTCCTCACTCCTCTAAGGCAATGAGCCCTAGCGATCTCGTCTAGTGGTATCAGGACAGCCCATAATGTATTATGCTGTGTTCACCACCCTCTGTAGCAGAGGTGGGTTCCTACCGGTTCGGCCTGGTTTGGCCAAGTAAGTAGTAACTCAGCCTGCCACATGCCGAACCGGTTCCCTCGGCAGCACCATCTTGTTTTTTGTTTCTGTGCATGCGCAGAGGGCATTTTTTTTAGTACTGCACATGCACCCGTAGTATGCATTAGGCACCCCTGCGCGCAAACCACATCCCTGAGCAAACCGGCAGTAGCAACCGCCAAAACCCACCCCTGCTCTGTAGTGTCTTTCTATCCACGGCATACCACACCATAATGCAGTGAGTGAGGGCGCTTTCTGTTGTTTCATTTCATTTTTTTTTCATTTTGCTTTATTTGTATGCCGCCCTTTTCCCTGAAAGGGACTCAGGGCGGCTCACAACTCAAGGGAGGGGAAAAACAGACAAGTTACAAAACATAAAAACCATACACAATTAAAAAGCACAACAATCATACCATTCGAAGTGGGGCTGCAAGTCTTTAGCCCCAGGCCTGTCGGAACAGCCAGGTTTTAAGGGCTATGCAGAAGGCCTGGAGGGTGGTGAGGGGACGAATCTCCACGGGGCTGGTGGCTGGTTCAACATGGGTAGCCATATCTCACCATAGCAGTGATGATGTCATCAAGGCCATTGTGTCCCATGTGATAGGAGAACATTGTGCAGATCAAAGATTAAAGGATATCTGTGCTACTTTAATATTTATAGTATTCTGATATAATAAGCATGAATTAGTTTCTGGCACTGTGACAGCTGGGTAAATTTCTGCTAATTTTGGGACCACTTTTATGATCTTGGTGCCTTCTGTTTTGAAGGTCAACTCATAGAATAATTGAACTGTGAAGTCAAGAGGCAAAGAGATTTATCTCCTTTAGACTGAATATCCTCAGTTCCTCCATAATTCAAAGACATTATAACATCTGGGAGGAGGCAACTTGAAAAGAAGGCTTTATATATGCAACAAAATAAGGTGATAGAAAGTCTGCATTGAGTGAACTCTATTTTAGAACGTGGTAGCAGAAGACTCTTTTAAAATACTTCCACTGTATGTCTATGTAGATTATCAGTCATCCAGGTCATAGTTGTATCAAAAGTGCTTTCCCCCCCCTTTTTTTTTCTTTTCAAAAGGCAACTGGACTGTTTTTTGAGGAAGACAAAGAAGATGTTTCACTTCTCATCCCAGAAGCTTCAATTGTCCCAACTGATGAAACTTTTTGGATGAGATACGAAACATCTTTTTCTTTTTCTGCTATAAAAATATCCATCAGGTGGCAGCATTTAACTCACTTTGACCATTATTAAAAAAACTAAGAAGTGTCAAACTCAATTAGTGCAAGCTGAAGACCATTAGGAAGTACTAAAGCTACCGTAGTAAGAATAGTGATACGTAGAAACAAACAAAAAGGATTGCAGTGAAGACCTTTGGTATAAATAGTCCTCAACTTACGACCACGATTGAGCCCAAAATTTCTGTTGTTAAGCAAGACATTTGTCAAATGAAGTTTGCCCCATTTTACCTTTCTTGCCACACTTAATAAATGAATCACTGCAGTTTATTAAACTAGTAACAGGGTCACTTTTTTCAGTGCCATTGTAACTTTGAATAGTGAACTGTTGTAAGTTGAGGACTACCTATACCTATTTCTTTCGACTGCTTCCTTGAAAATAAGACCCAACCAGAAAAATAAGCCTAGCATTGTTTTCTGGATGCTCATAATATAAGCTCTACCCCCAAAATAAGTCCCAGTTAAGATCCTCAGCCAGCCAGAGACATTTAGTACCGTATTTTCCTGAAAATAAGACCTAACCAGAAAATAAGCCCTAATGTGTCTTTTGGAGCAAAAGTTAATATAAGATCTGGTCTTATTTTCAGGGAAAAACAGGTAACTACAGTGAACACAGAAGACTGATGCATCCAAGGCAGCTTACAAACATACATCACTTAGTAATATGCATGCTTGGTTGGGGATCAGCCCTTGTGAAATCAATTGCAAAAGTCCTGCTTTCAACTGAACTCTGTTGCAGTAAAGCCAAGAGGAAGTCATTTAGCAAAAGCGCAAGGCAACAAAAATGTCTTTAGTGTAGAAAATATGGAAATACTACCTTTGAATGCAAATGTACATGTTTTAAGGAGAAGAATTTGAGGATAGCATTTTGCCTAGGTGCCCTGATCAATTTTGCCTAGGTGCTCTGATCTATTTTTTGCTACACAAGTGTGTCCTTGCATTTTCCCCATGAACATTCTATTATAGTCTTAAGCTTAACCTTTCTTGGGAAGGTTGTTGAGAAGGTGGTGGCCTTCCAGCTTCAGCGGTCCTTGGAGGAAGCAAGTTATCTCGACCCCTTCCAGTCAGGCTTCAGACCCGGTTACAGCACAGAAACCGCTTTGGTCGCATTGACCGATGATCTTTGGAGAGCCAGAGATGGAGGTCATCCCTCCATCCTGGTTCTCCTTGACCTCTCAGCGGCTTTCGATACCATCGACCATGGTATCCTTCTGCGACGACTGCGGGAGGTGGGAGTGGGAGGCACTGTGCTGCGGTGGTTCTCCTCCTACCTCTCGGACAGGTCGCAGTCGGTGTTAGTGGGGGGGCAGAGATCGACCCGTAGGCCCCTAACATATGGGGTGCCTCAGGGTTCGGTCTTATCCCCCCTACTATTCAACATCTACATGAAACCGCTGGGTGAGATCATTCGCAGGCACGGGATAAGATACCATCAATATGCGGACGATACCCAGTTGTATCTGTCCGCCCCGTGCCAACTCAATGAAGCGGCGGACGTGATGAACCGAGGCCTTGAGGCCATTATGGACTGGATGAGGGCTAACAAGCTTGTACTCAACCTGGAAAAGACCGAGTGGCTGTTGTGCTTCCCTCCCAACAATTCGATCAGTACTCCATCGCTCAGGCTGGGGGGTCAAATTTTACACCCCTCAGAGAGGGTTCGCAACTTGGGAGTCCTCCTGGATCCACAGCTGTCCTTTGACCACCATCTGACAGCTGTGACCAGGGGGGCATTTGCCCAGGTTCGCCTGGTGCGCCAGTTGCGACCCTACCTGAATCGGGAGGCCCTCACAACAGTCACTCGGGCCCTTGTGACCTCTAGGCTGGAATACTGCAATGTGCTCTACATGGGGCTGCCCTTGAAGAGCATCCGGCGACTTCAGCTAGTCCAGAACGCGGCTGCGCGAGTGATCGTGGGTGCACCTCGGTTCACCCACATAACACCTATCCTCCGTGAGCTGCGCTGGCTACCTGTTGATCTCCGGGTGTGCTTCAAGGTGCTACTAGTCACCCATAAAGCCCTCCATGGTAGTGGATCTGCGTACTTGAGAGACCGCCTTCTGCCAATTACCTCCCTGCGACCAATTAGATCTCATAGATTAGGCCTCCTCCGAGTTCCATCTGCCAGCCAGTGCCGGCTGGCAATTACAAGGAGGAGAGCCTTCTCAGTAGTAGCTCCGACCCTTTGGAACGATCTCCAATCTCCATTCGTACTCTCACCACCGTCCAGGCCTTCCGCATAGTCCTTAAGACCTGGCTAGCCCGTCAGGCCTGGGGACAAAGATAATTGCCCCGCCCGAATGATGAATGAATGTTGCTCATTATTTTACTCTATGTTTGTTTACGTTATTGTTTGTATTTCCCTCCCTTGATTTTATGTAAGCCGCCCTGAGTCCCCTCAGGGAAAAGGGCGGCCTATAAATGTTAATAAACCTCTAAACCACCTCTAAGAGTCAAATGTAAGAGTTCTTTATACAGAAGTAGTCAGAAATCATTCTTTGTATCTGTTTTTTCCCCCCTTTCTTTTTCTTTCTACATTTTTCAAATCTCTATTCTTCTTCTCTCTTCATTTCTTATTGTTTATATTGTGGTGGTGCAGTGGTTAGAAGGCAGTACTACAGGGCTAACACACTGCTCACTCCAGGAGTTCAAATCTCACCGACTCAAGGTTGACTCAGCCTTCCATCTTTCCGAGGTGGTTAAAATGAGCACCCAGATTGTTGGGTTCAATATGCTGACTCTGTAAACTGCTTAGAGAGGGCTGTAAAGCACCGTGAAGCAGTGTATAAGTCTGAGTTCTATTGCTATTATTAGTTTATGTTGTTTTTTGATGGAACAAGTGTGTTTTTTTAAGGGCACCGCTTAGATGCCTTGTGATGATTAATGCTAGACAGCAACAGTGAACAAGTGATTGTCTGTTATGAAGCAGACACTAGGAAAGTTTATTAGTTCATTTGATTAATGGGGGATCCTCAGTGCTCTCTGAGC